>NC_034409.1:146171534-146242011 GCF_002078875.1 Numida meleagris
AAAAAAAAAAAAAAACCTATGAATTGATAACCTATTTAATGCATAGCAAGCATAACACACTGGAATGATCCTACATACAGAAGCAATGCACCCCTGATACTGACTAATCTTTCATCAGTGCTAGCCAGGAGAAATTCCACTTAACATGCTTAATACACACTGGTTTTGGTTTGAAGGTAGCACGAGATCATAATCATACCAAATATGTAAGGCAGTCAGTACACAGCAAATATAGAAGGAAAACTGAGTATCTTAATGTATTTACAGACATGCAGCTTGCACTGTCTTTTCTTATGTATTTCATGGTAACAGATAAGCACTATATGAAAAAACTATATTCTCTTCTCAATAATGAGACTTGTTACTACTTTCAACTCTCGTATTTGATCTCCAGTTTTTATCATCCAGTTTTATGTTTTGCTGGATTTTGTAGTCCTGAATGATTTGTGTTATGCTTTCTGCATGTGTGACTTTTTTTATACTAACCTGGATTTTTTTTCCTCTCTTCTACCTTGTATATACTTAGGCATTGGTTTCAATCTGTTCTTTTAACTTCTACCGATTATTGAAACAATTAAGATGTGTTTTTCAGGAAAACTTACTGCAACTTGGTAATAAAGTCACTCCATTAGCACTGCTAGCATGTCACGTTCATAGCATTATCATCCAGATACTTGTTTAAATTTTAATGTGATTATATGTATAAATAAATTCAAGCATATACTACAGTTTCTTGTAGAAGTAGTATGATAAAGGCAGGTAACAGATAGAATTTGTTTTAAGAATTTGTTTGTTTTTGTCCTTCATTTACAAACAGCATAGCAATGCTACTGGATCCATTATTTGGTGCCCAAAGACAGGCTAACGCTAAGAAATACCTGTACACCCTTTTCAACGTGTAGAAAAATTGACCTAGATGGGGATCAGGTCAGGTTGGAAAAGACCTTCAAGATCATCAAGTCCAAACACAACCTAACCATAATACTCAAAGAACCCACCACTAAATCATGTCCCTGAGCACCACATCCAAGTGGTTTTTAAATACATTCAGGGATGATGACTCAACCACCGCCCTGGGGAGCCTATTCCAGTGCTTAACAACCCCTTCTGTAAAGAAGTTTTTCCTGATATCCAACCTAAACTTCCCCTGGTGCAACTTGAGGCCATTTCCCCTTGTCCTGTCACCTGTCACCACTGAGAAGAGACCAACCCCACTCTCACTGCAATCACCTTTCAGGTATTTGAAGAGAGCAATAAAGTCTCCCCTCAACCTCCTCTTCCCCAGACTAAACAGCCCCAGTTCCTTAAGTGGCTCCTCATAGGGCATATTCTCCAAGCCCTTCACAAGCCTTGTTGCCCTTCTTTTGGACCTGCTCCAGCACCTCCAAGTCCTTTCTGTACTGAGGTGCCCAAAACTGAACACAGTACTTGAGGTGAGGCCTCATCGATGCTGTGTACAGAGGCAGGATTACTTCCCTAGTCCTGCTCACCACACCATTCCTGATTCAAGCCAGGATGCCATTGGCCTTCTTGGTCACCTGGGCACACTGCTGGCTCATATTCAGCTGACTGTCCATCAGCACACCAAGGTACCTTTCCGTCAGGCAGCTTTCCAGCCACTCCTCCACAAGCCTGTAGGGTTGCCTGGGGTTGTTGTGAACAAAGTGCAGGACCCAGCACTTGGCCCTATTGAAACTCATACGGTGTACTTTGGCCCATCGCTCCAGTCTATCCAGGTCCCTCTGTAGTGCCTTTCTACCCTCTGGCAGATCAACACTCCCTTCCAACTTGGTGTCATCTGCAAACTTACTGAGGATACACTCAATCCCCTCATCGAGATCATTGATAAAGATGTTGAATAGAAGAGGCCCCAGCACTGAGCCCTGAAGGACACCGTTCGTGATTGGCTGCCAGCTGGATTTAACTCCATTGACCACAACTCTCTGAGCCCAGCCATCCAGCCAGTGTTTCACCCAGCAGAGCGTGTGCCCATCCAAACCATGGGCAGCCAGTTTCTCCACAAGGATGCTGTGGGGGACAGCGTCAAAGGCCTTACTGGAGTCCAGTTAGACCACATCAACAGCCTTACCTTCATCCACTAAGCGGGTCATCTTGTCATAGAATGAAATCAGGTTTGTCAGACAGGATCTACCATTCATAGACCCATGCTAACTGTGCCTGATCCCCTGGTTGACCTTTAACTGATCCATGATGGCTCCCGAGATTATCCGCTCCATAACCTTCCCTGGCACCGAGGCGAGACTGATAGGTCTAAAGCTACCAGAATCATCTTTCTGTCTCTTCTTGAAGATGGGAATCACATTTGCTAGTCTCCAAACAACTGGGACAATATCCTCCTGTGAAGATATTGTCACGGTTTGGCACAGTTCGACCTGATTCAATGACAAATGGATGGAGGGAGCCACAGACCCCCGCTCTGAGACAGGGGGAAGTGGGGTAGGGAAAAGGGAGGGAGCTAGGCCTAAAAACAAAACAGCATCAATGAGACAAGGGAGAAAGCTAATTTACTAAATATGATAACGGAATGCAAGATAACATAATGGAATGCAATAATTGGAATTGAAGCTAATAAATAAAATGAGAGAGAGAGTGTGTCCTGATGGCCTTTCTCTAATGCTGAAGGTGAGACTGCTAGGGAGCACACACCACAGAAGCAAACAGTAAAAGAAGAGGATCTCATGACTGCCAAGCAGTTTTATCTTTCCCTCAAAACAGAAAACGGAAACGGAACAGTGAAAGTCTTCTGGGAGATGGAGTTCTTCTCTTCTGAGAACAAGGTACCCAGAAATACCAACAATCCATGGAAACTGGAGCATTAACTCTTTAACTCTCGGTGCTCTACATGATATTATGATGTGGAATACTGATAACAGAAATCATAAAACCATGACAGATATGTTCAGTTTGTAATGTCTGGAATTGCTTGAAGCAGTTGGAGGAGGCTGAGAGGAAAAGAAGAAAAGGCAGTAGGTAGTCTCTTCTCTCTTCCTGAGGTTTTTAGGTAGACAACTGTTGAAGGAAACTTCAGGATAAGAAAGAGCTTCTATCCTTCTATCTATCTAAGAGCCTTTTCTAGATGCAGCCACTTGCTATTGGAGAAGTCCTGACAATACATTGGGAGTGAGAAATGGACTTTGATGGCTTTCGTTATTTCCTTGACTGCACAGTGGCAGCACAAACAACTCTAGTAAGAATTAGGTTCTGCATCCTGAAGCAGTTGCAGCAATGAATGATTTTCATGTATCCCTTTCAATAGCTCCAGTCTCACGTAACGTCCATCAAGTCTAGGGTTTGGTTCTGGAAAATCAGTACTTTGGAAAGAAAATCACACAGAAGACAATAAAGACACAGCTAAAAACAGTAAAGTTCACCTAAAAAAGATGGTTCTTTGCTGATAAATTGAAATGTATTGAACACATTGAAAATATTTTTGAAAGAAAATATATAAAAAAAAGATGAGTCACATAAAGAGTGAAAAACAGTATAACTAGGACTCTTTGAAAAAGGCATGATTGATACTTATTACAAGTGGCAATTAAAGTATATTAGAATACAGAGGAAGAAGTTATATATGAAAAAAGGCACAAAAAGCCCACAAAACAAAATAGAAAAAAAAAAACACAAAATAGTAGACAATAAAGAAAATAGCAGGAAAGAAAAAATGTTTTTTTAAAACCATTTCAACCATCTGGAAGTCTGAATGCTGATATGTGCTGCAGCTAGACATCACTGTGAATTCTGTGTTTTTATTATTTTTTTAATTTCTTGATGTAAATATTATCATTTATTCTATACATATGTAGTCTCAGAAAAATTAGCAAAAAAGTGCTAGTTCTTACTAGCACTTTTTGCTAGTTTCAAAACTTGAGAAGTTTGAGTGAGTTTGAATAACAATTTGCACTGACACAGTTTTTTCTTTTTGGAAGTCTTTTTAAAGTACAAAGAACTCTCCACAGTAAGGAATGCAGTTAGGTAGCTAATGAGTAAAGCTATCTAATGAATAAAGAAGATTTTTGGGACAACAGGAGTAACATCTAAGAATGACGTTTTAAAATAAATGAAAGTGAGTTCATATGAAATGTTGAAAATACAAAGCAATAAGAAAAAGAATTTTTTTTTCCCTAATGTGCTCTTTTAAGCACTGTAGTACGTTCACACCTCACTGACTGTATAATATTACATTATGTTCATCATTCTTTGGTTATCAGGAAGAATTCATATTATACTTTAAATTTAAATGCTGAGGATATAAGAATATGGTAAAAATATATACTTAGAAATATAGATATATTCCTATAATGTAAATTATAGGAATATAAAGAAATATTAAGGAATAGATGTGTTCATAATAGTGGCTAAAGCATCTACATTAAAAACTTTTTGTTTTAGTTATGGTATAAGTCTGTATACTTTGAATATAGACTATAGGTGAAAATTACTCAGTGCATAGAAGCGTCGTGTTTCATGGGTGTAGAAGAAAGGAAGTGTTGCTCTTTGCAGGTTAAACTTTGGCCAGAAGCTTTTTTTGATAGATTCCTGAAGTTAGAGAATTATTCTACATTATACAGAGAATGTTCAGGACAGTAATGTATTGTTATGCCTTCCATATAATCCTTTTTCTTTTTGGAGATCCAAGTGATGAAAAACAACACTCTTAAGGCATTTCTGTACACTCAGGTGCCATTACTAAGAGATCCCTGAGAGTTTATCAAGAAGAGAAGAAAAAACAGTTCAGCTTTAGGTATGGTAAGTAACTAAGCTGTGTCAAAATTCTGCAGTGCTTCTCCCTAGTCATTCTTGTCACAGAAGCATATCACATCTTTCTTGTATATTTGCCAGAGTTTCTTTCTGAAGCAAAAGATTGTGTGCACTTCAAAACATTCACATGCATAGAATCATATCTCATTTTAACCTACAATAAGGCTACTGTCAGTGAGCACAGAAAGAGCAGGAAAATAAGAAGTGTTCCTAGGTAGCTAGAGTAATGAATATCTTTGTAAGTGGTGAGCTAGAGGGTATACAAATGCCAAGTTATTAAATACAAATGCTCAGTTATTAAATAACTGTCCTGTTTTTTAAAAGGATTGGACACTGAAAATGATATGATTTTTCTTGATCATCAGAACCTTTGGGATTCAGGTACTTGTACATGAATAATAATACATAATTGAATTGAACTGATTCATCGAACTCATTCATAATATTTGTTGAGAATACTCATTTAATTAAAAGAAGGAAAATCAGAAAGGTTTTAAATACTTGATTTTTTTTCTTCTTGTCCTACTGCAGTAAATGTAATTGACCAGGAACTAGCATTTTGCAGTGAGAATGATATTTTTCTTGGATATTTAAGAAGAGAAATAGAAGTAGATCTGTTGTATCTAGGCAACTCTTATCATAAAGCTTCTAGAATACTGGCAAGATAACAGGCAAAAAAAAATTATGGTGCAGAAAATTGTACATAATCTTCCAGATAAGAGTGTTAAGAAGCAATTGATTTAGTTTATGAACAGAAGACTTAGGAATATATGAGTACTGATGAAAAGGGGTTGATGTTGTTGGATTTTTAGTAGTCCTCCAGAAAGAAAGATTCACAGAATGGAACCTTAAGTTAGATAGATTTAATTTTGAATTAAAATGCAAATTTGCAAACATGGAGGTAATTTATTATCTGAGAAGCTGTTTAAGAAAAGTAGAAACTCATCTTTTTATAAGATTAAGTAAGATTTAGAAAGAGAAGGAAATAACTAGGAAATCTTTTTTTAAAGCATAATGTTGAATTGCTCTTCTGGGAGATTTTTGGAGGTTTAGTGGTAACATCTTTGAATTTATGGATTTCTCATAATATCAAAGATTCTTGGAGGAAATAATAAATTCTGTGTTAACCTTGGAGATGTTGATAAATGCATAACTCTCCATTAGCTTCTGTGGAATAATTAAAGTTCATGTTTTCTAGTATCAGTGAAAAAGTATTTCACAATTCCTACGTTGTTGAATTAACAGAAATTAATTTGACTACTTCCTTCTTCCTGAAACATGAGATGCTGCCAACCGCAGCAGTTAAATATAGTAGGTAGAGTAATACACTGAGATAACACTGTAGATCTTTTTTTCTTAGGTGTCTATCTGGTGTATCCTTCAACAATTCTTTTTCTTCTGATTACAGGATTTCAGGTTTGTCCATTAATCCAATTTATACTGCATAAGAGGAAAATAGTCACTCTTTAACCATGAAGTATGAGAAATGTAACTGAGCAGTAAATTGTGGAATAATTTAGAGGGAAAAAATGTGTGCTTGCTCCTCAAGAGACTGATTTTTAATTAGACACTTTCAAAAATCCTTCTTAATTCAGATGTCATGAATACTAAATAACCTTACTTGGCCTCACTTCTTTTATTTATGCACCTTATTCTGTACTGAATTTATCCAATGATGGGTTCAGGCACAGAAGATTTTAGGTAGTTAGTAAGAGCAGCAGACTGCTAGGGTAAGGAACACAGAACTGTTCTGAACTTGCCCTGTACAAAAGCCTTGAAAAAGAAATTGCAGTTGCTGCTCATGAAAGTGTGGGACTGAACAGTGGCTATTACTGTTGAAAAAACAGGAGAAAAGAAAGAAAGAGGGAGGGTAAGGAGCTTTCTGCTTTATTCCTACCAACACCCCTTACATAATCCTGCTCTTCAGGTGTCAGCCTCTTCACCACCTCTTTTCTCTGATCCTGTGTGTGGGTTTTTGTTTCCCCCCCCCTTCCTTTTCTATCTCAGTCCTCCTTGTGCAGCAGAATTTGCTTTTACTTGTACAGCAGACAAGCTTTGAGTTGACTTTACCTTAGCTGTTCTTTCATCTGTAGAAATCAGCTTTATATGAGTGACTTGATCTGGCCTAGCTTTTCCATTTCCTGCTACTTTAATTAACTATCTTATAAAGTAACAAACAGGCTCTGACCTGACCACTGTAGGGGGAGAGCAACACTTGAATTTATAATGGAGAGTTGAGTGAAAGTATTAGCTCATTGTTTACCAGAAAGAAAACAAACAAACAAACAAAAACCCCAAACACATAGGTGGGAAATTGCTACCAAAAACATAATTATGCCATTGTGTACATAATGTATACCCAGACCTTGATTGCTCTTCTCTCTGATTCCCATTATTTCAAAAGGAAGGGAAAATGAGAATGTATGAAAAAACTTATTAAACACTTTCTCCTATAAATGTACAGATAAGTATCCTGCCATTGAAAACAGTGGTATAGATAACTTATTTAGAATGTAGCTCTCCAGGTCAGTCTTAACAATCTGTACATTAGGTTGATGGATATGCATTGATAGCTTTCTAAAACAAAGAAGATGGAACTGACTGCATCTCTGTTAAGTGTATTTGCAAATTTTTTTAGTACAATATATAAATATTGATCTGGGCTACAGCCAATCTTTCAAATTCTTGGCATTCATCACGAACCCTGTTAACTGGCCTGCTTTCTGAAGCTCTACTGAAATCCAACTGCTGTTGCTATTTTTCTTGTTATATGAAAGAACCAATGTAAGCATATGTAGAATCTGCTGGAACACCTGCCACCCCCAACACCACCCACACATGACAGAAGTATAGTGCAGAAAACTATAATTTAGATGTTTTATTCAAACTGAACAGATACTATTTATGTACCTTGCTGTCCATACTAAAAAAAAAAGAAACAAAAACCAACACACACACACACACACAAAAACACACACTAAAAGCCAAACCAGCTTTCTATTTTTTATCTAGGTTCCTTATTGCTGCTTCTCTGTTCTAAAATTTCCTGGAGCTTCAATACAGAGTTATTATAAGCCTGAATGTCACGTTTACTCTCACAGATTTGGAGCACCCAAGTACAGAGGGGAGGGGTAAGGGTCTGATGTTCTCTTGATAAACTAATTCATAGTGTATTTATTCCTTTATAGAAGATCTTACATCACAGCAGTAAAATGTGGGAGATAAGATAATGAAGTATTTGTACTGTATAAATATATCTTTGAATTTCTCAATATCCCAGCTACACTGAAGCACATGTGGAGGCAAATATTCCAGCATATGTTTCGATGCTTTTTATTATGAGAACTATTTATTTTGGCTACTCTACCAGTGGTTGCATTTATTAACCTCTGCCAGTAGGGCTCTCCCTTGTGTTATATTTGAATTCAATCAAATAATTTTCATTTTAAGTGTGTAGTCTCCATTTCTGTCCAGTTTTAACCCCCAAATGATAAATCACTACTTCTATCTGTGCAATCTGTTAGCCATGGGATTAGAGTGCCTTTGTACTTGGAGGTCTAACAAAAAGTTTCTATTATGTTTCCTTTCTAAGTAATTTGATTCCTCTTAGTGAAGATGTGTATTTGTCCAACACTTCTAATTGCAGTGTTGCTTAGAAAATTTGAATAGAGAGCCAAGGCAGTCAAGTTTAATTACTTGCCACTCAATCTAAAATTCTTAATACATACATCTAAGAGGTGGAGGTGAACTTGACTGCTCCAGTTCCCACATCTACCTCAGGATAGAGAGCTGTTCTGTCTCTACTCCATGCTGGGACAAAACTCAGGCACAGAGCATTATATCCCATGTGGTGTTTCCTGTAGAAAAGAAACCCAGGACTGTATATAGGTCCTTCAGTATGAACAATCAGGAATCAGGACTATATAGATAACAAAATGATACCTATCTTCAGTTTAAAACAAACAATTTAGACTCCAGTAAGGACCAAGGACCTTCCTTTCAACTGAGTATTAACTGCTGCACTGTACATGTGCTTGCTTAGTAAATTAATAAGATTTTTATATATTTTTTCAAATATCTAGTGCCACTTTTGCTGAAGATACACCTGTGTATTTCTGTGTAGTAATTTTATTTTGATATGTTTCCTGTTAATTTCCTAGTTTGCAATTGTACTGAGACCCCTAAAAATCTTAAAATAGATTCAAAGGATGTGAACATCCAAGTAATGTTTTGGAAATCAGATGCCTAAATATAGATCTAAGTAGTTAGTTTTCAAACTATAAGATAGCAAACTTACATATAGCTAAATGTTAACTCTATATCATAGCAACAAGTGTTCCAACATTCAGCTCATCTTATTTTGATTAATGAATAAGATTAAAAAGTGATTCAGTTGAAAGGAACAGAAGCTCCCAACTGTAGACCAGATTCTTTTCAAAGAGAAATTTGCTGCCTCTCCAGGGCTTAGATCAAGGACTTCACCAGTAAGTTTAAGAGCTTAGTACAACCTATTCCTGTTCTTTCATGTGAGTACCATTATTGTCCAGCAAGAAATCTGAAGTCTATTAGAAGAGATTTCAGCACCATGGGAAGATTACTAATGGATTCAGGATATCAGATTGTGTTTTCCTCAGTCCTCCCAGTAATAAACAGAAACATGGAAAGAAATAGGTGAACCTACATCAGCAGTGTCTGACTCCAAAACTTGTGCCTCAGCCAGAATTTTGGATTTTATAACCTTGGAAGTGTCTTCAAGACAAGAGGTAATGAATGCTGAGGGCCTAATGGGACCTTCCTACCTTGATGGAGGAAATGTTTATTGGCTCATAACCTGGCAAAAGTGATTGAGAGAACTTTAAACTACAATAATTTGGGGGGGGGTGGGGGTGGGGAAGGGTATCATTAGGAACACTGAGATTAAGCCAAGAGATTGTACAGCACCATCTGAGAATAGCAAGGCCAATAGGAGCACCTTTGCTGCTTCAGGGAGCACTGAGGAGCACATCTAAAAGGCATTTGTACAAACATATGCAGTATGTGATGAATTGGAAGCTTTGGTCCTTTCCCAGAGTTATTGGTATTAGACAGACTTGGAATGAGTTCCACAATTGGAGTGCTGGGATAGAGAGCTATTGACTGTTTAACAGGGATAGGCAGAGCAGTAAAGTGGAGGTGTTCCACTGTGTTTAAGGGAGAGAGTGGACTGTACAGCCCTTGTATTAAGGAATGATACAGTAGAAAGCCTGTGGGTGAGATTAAAGGGGTAGATAGCAAAGCAGATATTGTCATGTGTGTCTACTATCAACCACCCACTCAGGAAAATAGCGTGGGTGAGCTATTCTCAAGGTAGGAGAGAACAGGGAAGGCCCTGTAGGAGAAGTAATGATAGGTGTCTTTCTTGGCCACAGTGATCAGGAAATACTTGAGTTCAAATTTCTGATATAATGAGAAAGAAGGTCAGCACAGTTTAAGAGAGCAAACTGTAAGCTACTCAGAAAGCTAGTTAGCAGTGTCCCTTGGGTCCATGAGAGCTGCTCCTTTTTCAAGAATCTGCTTTTAAAAGCCCAAGAGCAGGCAATCCCGTTGTGCTGGGAGGAGACTGTCTTGACTGAACTGAAAAAGAAAAAGAAATTTTATGATTTCTGGAATCAAGGTCTGGCTTTGCAGGGAGATTACAGAGCTGCAGTTCATATCTGCAGGGAGAAAACAAGAAAAGCCAAAGCTCAACTTGAGACAACACTGGTCAGAGTGCTGTCTAACAACAAAAAAAGTATTTTTAGATATGTATAACAGCAAGAGAAGATAAAAAGAAAAGATGGGACAGATACATGATTCAGGTAGTCACCTAACATTTGAACATGACATTTTCCTTTTGGTGGAGGCCTTTTTTGCCTCAGTTTCTGGAACTAATGAAAGAGCTTGGGCTGCTCAGGTCTTTGTGTTGGAGGGCCATAACTAGGGGAGCAGTGACCTTCCATCTGAGTTCACTGTAATTTTAAAGGACCAGTTTTATCAGTTGAATGTTCATAAGTCCATGGGGCATGATGCGATTCACCTCAGAGGTCTGAAGAAAGAAGTGGATTTTATAGCTGGCCCCTCTCAACAATTTACGTCAAACAATTTATTTTGGGAGTCTGGAAAGTCTCTGCAGGTTGGAAGCTAACCAAGATTACAAGAAGGGCGTGACAAAAGACCCAGAAAATTACAGACAGGTTAGTCTAATCTCAGTCCCTGGAAAAATTATGGAGAAGATTTTTCTTGGTGCTACTGAAAGGCATTTAAAGAACAAAGCTATTATCAGGCAGAGTCACCATGAGTTCATGAAAGAAGACTCCTGTGTTAGTAATTTGATCTCATTCTACAGTTAGGTCACCTGCTTGGTGGATGATTGGAAGGCAATGGATGTAAATCTTTCTGGATTTTAGAAAGGCCTTGGGTTCAGTCCCTCACAGAATCCTACTGGACAAACTGTCAAACTGCAAGATAAACAGGTACATATCATGCTGGGTGATGAACTGACCAAACAGCAGAAAGCTTAAGGTGTTGTAATGAATGGAGATACATCTGGCTGGTGGCTTTTCACCTGTGTTGTTCCCCAGGGCTCATTTCTAGTTCAGTTCAAAGTTTTTATCAATGAACTGGATGCAGGATTGGGATGCATCCTTATAAGGTTTGCTGGCAATGACAGACTGGGAGATGCTTGTTGACACTTTCAAGGGATGAGAGATATTGCAGAGGGATCCAGATAGACTGGAGAATTTATTAATCATCAATGACGTGAAATTTAACAGAGGTAAATGCCAGGTTCTGCATCTGGGACAGAGTAATGCTGGACACGGGTACAGACTGGCAGACAAATTGTTGGAGACATTTTTGATCATCGCTCCCAGATCTCTTTCTGTGCGGTTGCAGAAAGGAATCTGGGAAAGTTGTTTAACAGCAGGTTTAAAATGAGTTAGCTGTATATCCTGGCAGCCAAGAGGGTAAGTGCATTAAAGACAGCATAGATAACTGGTCAAAAGAGGTGGCTCTCCCACTATATTTAGAGCTGGTGCAGCCTTACCTTGAATATTGCATGCCATTTGGGGTTTGACACTATAGAAAGGATATTAATATACTTGAAGGCTTCCAGAAGAGGGCAGCAAAGTTGATAAAAGGTGAGACTGAGAACACTTGAGTCCTCCAGTCTGGAAAACAGAAGGCTAAGAAGTTACTTCTTTGCTCTCTACAGTTTCTTGAGGAGAGGAATTAGGGAGGGAGGTACTGATCCTTTCGTCCTAGTAACCAATTATAAAATTTGTGAGAATGGCACAAAGCTGCATCAGGGTGGGGGGGTTCCGTACTAGATAATGGAAGGAATTTCCCTGCCATGAGAGTGGTCAGACACTGCAGTAGCTTTCCCAGTGAGGTGCTCGATGCCCTGCCTGTTTGTATTCAAGAGGCATTTGAATAATTCCATTCTTTTAAATACTGTGTGTAATATAATGCAACAGGTTAAATGAAGGTTGAACTAAGACTTAAATAAATTCTGAATCAGCGGGCAGTCTGGAGATCCTTAATTCTTTGGGTTTTATTTTAATTTCCTGTCACAGATAATATCTGCAACCAGATCAAAAAATGACAAAATAACGTCAGAAAAGCTATTATTGCAGAATTTCTAGATGTGAATGGAATCAGAGCAGAAATACTAATATTCATTATTATTACTTTGTTGTTATTCAAATAAAGTGAAATGAAAAACAATATAACATTCTCATAGTTTTTCTAGTGGGAAGAAATCTAAGCTCTGATTAACCATACACTTGTATTCAACCAGGACAAAGCCTAGTACACTTTGCCTCGTGACTTTTTGTCAGGGAATATTGAGAATAGGCTGAGTGGCATTGATCAAAATGAGATACTACATAGTCACAGAACTTTATAATGTATCAGACAGCTGTAGCAGTAACCAAAGAGTGGAGGGTTAAGAATTTTTGTTTAATTTTTCCTCTCACCACACTAATGTCAAGGTTCATTTATGATTCTTTTGTTCATCTCCCACTTACTTTATTTCTGTCAAGGTCAGCATGCTATATTTAAAACAGTGACAATGACAAAAAACAATGAAACAAACAACAAAAAATCCACAATAAATTTCATTTAAGGATCAATCTTCATTGTAGAATAACTAAATAATTTATAAAGGCTACCTCCATAAAACTAACGTAATCACTTTTTTAAGAAAATACATGGATAACTGAAGGTGTAAATATTGAAATTGTGTAAGAAACATAATATACGTAAATTGCCCTTTTGTCCCTATTTTTAGCTTCAGTTATTCCTAACATTTTTTGACAATATTTTATTTTCTTTGTCAGTACAGCCCTATGTATAAAATGATGTATGTTTGTATGAGTAAACGTATGCTTGGTAAGAGTTTGCATGCAAAACTATGTGCTTTCTAAAACACTAGTTTGCTGGAAATGAAGAGAGAGGATAACATTGTCAGTCAGAGAATGTTGCTGTCAATTTATTAACCTTCTGCTTTTACTGCATTAAAGCAAACAAACAAACAAAAATGTCTTTCTTTGGTGAAGAGGAATCTAAGGAGGGTTCATAATCTCCATACATAAAATCACGGCCATTAGCATATCTGCCAGAAATTTGCAGAGAATCATGGGTAATATGCCAGTTATAAATGTTTTAGTAGAAATGAGGTACCTGTGCAGTTAGCTTGATTAACCATTCCACTTATCTGCCCACACCTTTAATAACGTGCTTTTTACCACCAGAAATCCAGATACTGATAGACTGTTTTTTTTCTTAAGTAAGTGTTCTTTAAGAGGAATGTGATTGCATACAAAATGCAATGAACCAAACTGGAAAATATAAACTACTTCACACCTTTCACTGATAAATGATATAAGGATAATATTTAAATAAAATTTTTAATAGTTGAAAATATAAAAATTGTGGCTAAAATTTGTGTCAATTCTACAGAATGTTAAGGTCACCACCATACAGTATTGACTCTCAAGGCTTCCTCCCAGATTCTCAAGTGAATTCAATTTGGTACATATTTTCTGCCACACATACTCTTGAAGCAATTAGCTTCAGAATATCGAGACTGCACAAATTCTGTTTTAGACGTTCAACTGCTTTTGACTTTAGCCTGTGACTATGCTCTACCTTTTCTCTAGCACTTCAAAATTTGATAGCAACTTAAGATGGACCATCTTTCTTTAGTAATGAATAACAGCTACAATTTGCTGCTATTTGTCTTTTATTTTGTGAATTCTATGAATTATACTGTCCACATTTATGGAGTGGCCCTGTGCATGTTGCTCTCCAGGGTTTGTGTCTCCTTTAGGTTCTGCCTCTAGTTCTGTCCTATGCCTTGTCTTCTTTAGGTTCTATCTCTTATGCCAGGCACATGTGTATGTTTCAGGTAGCCTGGGCCATCTAAGAATGACATTTTGGAGGTAATACTGAAGTAGCTAAATCTCAGGCATGTCACTTACCTAACTCTTGATAATATTCTTTGAAATTCTACATAAAATTAATTATTCAAAAACAAGATCTTCTTAAGGTTCTGACTTTTCCTTGGTGAAGCTCATGAGGAACTCCATTCCATGCCATGATGGTTTCTACAGAAGTGCAACAAACACCTCCGAACTTGCATTTCGTTTGTTTCTTTATCAGTCTGTTTTCAACCTTGCATTCAGTGTCACTTGTTTTCTTACCAGTTTCATGAAATATTTACCTTCTTGGTCTTGCTATATGCTTGAAAAATCTCTAAATTACTGTCGTTTTTTTTTTTTTTTTTTTTTTTTTTAAGTCAGGGACTAAAAGTTATTGTCAATAGAACAGATTGTTTAATGCCATTTTACAAACACAGCAAAAGCAAATACTCCCTCCCAACAATAACAGCAACAAAACAAAAACCAAAGCACAAAGCAACATCAGTAATTCAAGATTGTAGAAAAATGACTTGATAAGGAAAGAATACAATAAGTGTGGAAGAAAACTTGGAATACATGATTACAAAAATCTGTTGGAGGAAGATAATCATTTGATTTATTAAGTGATGTAAAGAACACGACCACTTCTTGCAGCTGCTCTGGCCCAGGACCTCTCCTGTTGAGCTCATTACTGGGGAACCCAGGGTCTCTGCCAAGTCCAGAGGTCATGGCTGCAGCTTTTCTCCCTATCTTCAGCCAGTAGCAGAGCTGAGCTCTTATCCCAAAGAAATAAAAACAGAGGGAGAGACAGATTGAGATAGAGAGTTGACGCTGACATGGCTGGTCATCCAGGGTGCCCCAGCCAAGGACTACCTTCACCAATAGCAGCCACATAACACATAGGCACAGACAAACAAGACCCACTCCTTCCTCCTCTCTAGCTGATAAGAAGTTCATTGCATATACACTGTACTCTTTAGGTTCCCAAGCACACATACGTTTACGGATTCCTCAAGTACAAGGAAGTCCTTACATTTGTTCAGAACCCTCACCCTGATTCTTTCTGTCTGTCCAGCACAAATGCCAGGATCCCAGAACCCCTTACTCACTTCACAAGTCACCTATTTGCTGTTTAGTTAAACCTGAAGTCTGCTGCAATCACGCGGGCATTTGCATACTCATCCCTCCTGCACACCACATGTGCAGTCTTCCTGAGTGTACCAATAAGGAATCCTCACCTATCTGATACACTAGCCTGCACTAGAGGCCCCACTAATCACCAGCTGTTTTGTGTGAAATTTGCTAGCAAACACATGCATTCACCTCATGCACACAAAGTTTAGGGGAGATACAAGCATTAGGCTCCATACCAGCAGCTGGCACCAGTCACAAGGTCTGTGATCCACAGAGCCCTGCACTTGCCTCATTCACACTAGTCCCTGTTAGCTTGTTTGTGAACATGCGCTGCTCCTGCTCCAGTGGCTGGGGGTAGAAGGCCCCGACTTACTCCAGTAGCTGATGCTAGGTTCTTATATGCTCCAGTAGCTGACACCACAGACCAGGGTTTCTTATACTACTGGGATGAATTCAGTAGTTGGCACCACTCATGTCAGTTTCCCCAGTAGCTGTCCTTATGAGGTTGAAGTCTATTGGACCCTTCCTAGAGCCAGAGAGCTATGGACCCTCCAACTACGGATGCAAGGACCCCTGCTTGCTTCAGTAACTGGCACCATGATCTGCTTACTTATGCCCCTGGCGTGACTCTAGTAGCTGGCATCAGTTCCACTCATGCACACACACACAGATCCCACCAGTAACTGGTGCTGAGACCTCATGCTCACTCCAGTAGCTGATACTGCAGGTTGTGGTGATCACAGTTCCAGCCTGACTCCCATTGCTGGCACCAGCCTTCACTCACCCATACTGAGATCTCTCCAGTAGCTAGCACATTGTCCTTGCAGTACACATACACACAGGATAGAGTGTGAATATGCAGAGAGAGAGTTAAGAAAAAAAGTAATGAGAAAATCTATAACGAGATAGGACAGACAGCAGTGATTAAGCATAGGGCTCAGCCAGACAAATGTACCAACTGGCCCCATTTTACATACTTTTACTTACCCATGTTCTTTGTTCTTTCTGCTCTCCCTCCCATCTGCACATCCATCTAGTGGGTTTGCTGAACTCTGCAGTTTTCAGCATCCCTCCCAGCCCCCAAAACACAAACAGAACAAAGCAACAGCAAATGAATTATATATATAAAGAGCATAGATCTAAGATAGAAGTACGAAATAAAGAGACAATAAGGTTTTCAATTAAAAAAAAAGAAATGAGGAGAAAATTGGTTTCCTGAGTTATCAACTCCTAAATCAAAGTTAAGAGAGATTCATTTATTATTCTTCAACTAAAACATGTGACTTGTATTTAAAAACAGCTCTCAGTATGATAAGAATAATTTAGAACTCTCTTAAAATAAAGTTATGATCAATGAATGTTTTGAATTACTGTGGCATGCTGACCTTTCCCAGCTGCCAGACCCCCACCCAGCCACTCTCTCACTTCACTTCCCCAACAGAATGGGAAAGAAAGTGAAATGGAAAAGACAAAGGTTTCAAATAAAGACAGGGAGATAACATTGATTACTTCCACAGGCAAATAGCAGAATAAACTGAACTAAAATAAAATTACCTTATGGCAAAATGAAACAGATTAGAGTGGTAAGAAACAAATATAATAACTAAAACAACTCCCCCCACTTCACCCCTTTTTCCTAGGCTCAACTTCATCAACTTAATTCCTTTACTCTCAGCTCTTCTACCACCTCCCCAAACTGAGCTGTTCAGGGATAATGGGGCCTTCCAGTCAGCTCATGACCCTTAGGTTATGCTGCTGCATACTGGGTTCATTGCAGTGCCAGCAAGAGCTGTCTGTGTCTGATACAAAGAGCACTGGCCTCTTTTCATGTAAGATACCCTTGCAGCCCCCGCTACTGACAAAAGCTCTCCATGTAAAACCAATACAATAGTGTTCTCTACAGTTTCACACTTTCCTTCTTGTTGTTGTATCTTTAATATATGAAGTATGTTGCTAAGTATGTGTACAGCTTCTGATGATCAATACTTTAAGTGGTACAAATTTTCAAATCAACAAAATAAAATATTACATAGAATTTATACAATACGTATTACGCAGGTCACTCTGAAACTAATGCTTCCTCTTCATCTCCATGGAAATTACAACAGATACAAAGAGCATAATAACACTATTTGATAAAGTTCTCAGCTACAAAAAAGTGATTTTCAACAGTCACCACCATTAGTTGTGGTTTTTTTCGCTAGCTGTCATGGTTTTATGATTTTTGGTTATTAGTATTCCACATCATAACATCATGTAGTGTATGTACCTGGTTCTCAGAAGAGAAGGACTACTACATTCCCCAAGGGACTTTGCTCCCCTGTTACCGTTTTCTGGTTAGAGGGTAAGATAAAAACTCGTGTATCACGAGACCTTCTCTCTTTCCGCCCATCTCTTGTCCTGGCAGCATCTCACTCCCCAGCTGTCTCACCGTTGGTATCAGTGTAAGGCCTACCTTAACTTTGGACACTCTCTCATTGTATTGGATTTACCAGCTTAAATTGTAATTATAATGTATTAAAGTGTGTTATTTTGCATTCCGATATCTTATTTAGAAAATTAGTTTGTTTCTCCTCAGATTGTTGCCTCTGTTTTGCTCTCAGGCCCATCTCCTTATCCTTTTTTTCCCTTTTCCCTTTCCCGGGGCGTGGGTCCGTGGGTCCCCTGTCCCATTCATCACGGAACCAGGCTGAACGCCCATAAACTGTTGACACTAGCAGTGAACAAGTGTCTGCATTCCACAACCGTAAAAATCTGCATCAGCAGAGATGACCCACTGTGGCTATTGCCACTGCTGAAATGCACCTCATACTCATATCCACTGGCTGGTCTCGATAAACATTCAGCAAGTGTCAGTGAATGTCAGTGGGTGCATTTTTTTCCGTATGGAGGAATTCAATGACACACCTTTGCTTCATACATACTTCCATGTCAGATATCATCTTATCAGACTTCCTCTTTTCTTTCATCCATCACACAACAACAAAATGTAATCAGATATTGGCAGGGAGGTTCAACCTCTTCAGCCATACCACCAACATCTGCCTCTGATGTTGTGGGACAAAATAATAAAATTGGAGGCATTACATTTGGAGCAGCTATGGTACAGTGATTGTGACTCTAATACTACAATTTACTTTAGTTCTTTTTCTTCCCTTTGTTGCATGACATGTTCTGTTTAGGATAAAAATTATACAGCAAATGATATTTGTGTTTGCGCACTATTTGTGGCACCAATGAACTAAGTAATGAACTGTATTTTCCTGCTATACACATTTTTTAAGAGCAGTAATAGCTGTTTCTTTTCTAATAAAAAGGTACTGAAAACTTATAAAAGTCTCCAAGTGAGGTTTAATGTCAGTGAAGCTTTCAGGGAAGGTATAAAATTATTTCCCATAGGTTTCTTTTTCTTGCTGATATATTTAGTATAATCTCCATCATTCATATAATCATAGAATGGCTTGGATTGAAACTGACCTTAAGGATCATCTAGTTCCAATCCCCCCGCCACTGGCAAGGTTGCCAACTGCTAGATCAAGAAATAGATCAGGTTGTCCAGGGCCCCATTTAGCCTGGCCTTGAAAACCTCCAGGGAGAGGGTGTCCACAACCTCTCTGGGCAGTCTGTTCCAGCACCTCACCATCCTCTCTGTGAAAAACTTCCCCCTGACATTTAATCTAAATTTCCTCTTCTTTAGTTTAAATCCATTCACCCTTGTCCTATCACTACCTACCTGTGTAAGAAGTTGATTTACCTCCTGTTTATAATCTCCCTTTAATTATTGGAAGGCTATAATGTAGTCTCCACAGAGCATTCTCTTCTCCAGACTGAACAAGCCCAGCTCCCTCAGCGTGTAATCATAGAGTTACGAAATGGTTTAGTTTAAGAGACCTATGCAGGTAGTCTGGTCCAGCCCTCTACTTAAACAGGGCCCCTCAGAGCATGTTGCTCAGGACCATGTCCAGATGACTCCAAAAGAGGGAGACTCCTCAACCATGCTGGGCTACCTGTGCCAGTGCTCAATCATCTGTGGGTACACAGTAAAGATGCCCTTCTAGATGTACAGATGAAACTTCCTCTGTTCTGATTTGTGCCCATTGACTCTTCTGGCACCAGGTACTGCTGAAAAGAGCCCAGGTCTATCCTCTTTACACATTCTCTTCAGGTATTTATAGACATTGAGTCCATACTACTAAGAGCCTTCTGTTATCTAGGGTAAATAGTACCAGCTATCTCAGCTTCTCCTCACAGAAATACTCTAGGTCTTTGACCACCCCTGTGGCCCTTTGTTTGGACTCTCTCCAATAGCTCCATGTCTCTCTTGTTCCTGGGGACCCGTAACTAGACATGGTACTCAGTGGTGAGGCCTCACCAGTGCTGAATAAAAGGAAAGGAACACTTCACAATCAAGGACAGTGCTAAATAATAAAATGCAATTTAAGTGAAGAAAGAAAGAAAAAAAAATCACGCAAACCTTCAAAGAATATTAATCAGCAATAAGCAATTACTGGCTATTTTCTAGAAGCTGGTTCTATTATTAGGATGCAAACGACAACTAGGAGATGTTCAAATTCTCTGCTGTTGTATTGCTTGCTCTTTTGGGAGTAGGACTGCAAATGGTTCTGCTAAAGGATTAGAAACCTATAATTACATTTTTTCCTTAGTCCATTCTATCACACAATTTTCTGTCTCACACAGAAGCTCGTTTTCTTTCAAAGACAGAAAATGATCATTAATTTCATTCATAGCTCCTTTTTCAAGTGAGTCTGAAATTAACAAGAAAAGTTTCAGTTTAACCAAAGGGAAACAAGGGTGATTTTTTGTTTGCTTGTATATTTGCTGTGTTTTTTAAAAAAATTATTTTGTTTTTAATATGAACTAAAGGGTCAGTATAACCATAAAAAAAATCAGCAAATTGTATGAGTTAGTATAAGCTGAGAGAAGCTTTTCTGCTTCTGTGAAGTGCTTTGAATGAAATTCTTCACATTTATGAGCAGCAATGTAGTGAGTGAATTCCCAGTGTAACAAGTGCAGTATAGTTCTGTCATCTGTCTTCAAGTGGCAGTTGCAGGAGACAGAAAGATGAAGTGTAAGTAGACAATCAGGTCTGGACCAATTTTGCATTGATCAAGAACAAATTTAACTTTCCCTTAAATCTAATTCTCCTACATATACTATGAGAGTTCTGCTTCCAATTCTAGCGATCTATGTGTTAGAATTTTCATAACACACATAGTACTTCATAATACTGAAAACTATTTAACACATCCACATACAAAACGTCAATGGAAAATTTTACAGACTCTCATAATAGCCAAGATAATTTATTGAAATTTATTACTGTTCTGAAAATATTACTCTAGAAAAACTGTAAAATTTATCAGAGTGCTGTTAGATTTGTATGGGGTTCATAAATCATGTAAACAAAGACCTACAACAACAACATAAAAACGTACCAGGAAATAAAATTGAAATACAATTCTCTTTTATGTTTGTAAGATGATTAAATATTTCTAAAAATATTTTATGTTTTGTAGTTTATCATAATTATTTTTATGTTAATAGAAACCTCATTTATTCATGTTAATTCTGCTTCAATTTTGTGTAATAGCTCTTGGTGTTGTTTCTCTGTCTCTCTGCCTTTTTTAATATTTTCTCTCTCAATATTTATGTATTATCTTTTCAGTGCAACTTTCTCAAAATATGTATTATTCATTCATACAAGAATATCATCTTTCTTTTATGTCTGTTCTATTTGTTCTGTCCTTTTTAGATAGAGGAAACTGCAGTGCATCTAAGTAGATTTTCCACTATCTAAGAGAATACAGGTGATCTTTATTTGCTTCTTGATATTAAAGAAAAATCAAACCCCAGAAGAATTCAAACCTCTCCTACTTTTCCAAAGTAGTCTGTGAAACAAAAGAGAAAGATATATTTTCACATATTGACTCATACTGGAAGTTCAAAAGTAATTTTTTACGGTATTTTATTAATGAAATGTGTTACTTTATTAAGAGGATGATAAAAGCCCTAACATCATTATGGTGTAGTGCAATAGTAATCTGATGTGATAGAATAATGCTAATAGAATGCAAAATTAATAACACGATGTGATGGACAGTCATATTTGTTCACATGTTTTTTTGACAGGCCAGACTAAATAGCTAGTGTTTTGAAGGACATATTTTCAAAACACATAGATTGCATAGCTTCTCCTGAAACTTCAAGACATGATTAGAGTAATCAGCTTACTGTTTTGTACTTGCTGGAAGCTGTTTGCTGTTTCAATGAAAATATGCTGTTACAGCATCTGAAATAATTTGAGATGAGATTGCATCGTAATGAGAATACTTATTTGTACAGTTTTTATAAGTTTGATATATCAACATACAGTTAAAAAAAAAAGAAGGTATTTTCTGAAAAAAAAACATATTATTTCAGAATTATAACAAAAGAATTCTTTTGAGGAGATATTTTGGAACTTCTCAGGCATGTAGCTAATCACCAAAATGCATCTTGTTTTTGGTTTTTTTTTTTTTGTTTGTTTCCTTGTTTTCCCAGAACATCAGTACTATTTATGTCACTTTTGAATATATTTTCATTTACTATGTTGGAAGAAATATTTCATGACTCCTCCAAATGAGTTAATAGTAGTATCTGATAGCGATTTGAATTAATCATATTAAAGATACTGTACAAGGCATTCTTGAAAAAAAAATCATGTAAAAAGTGGAGAAACAAAGCATCATTACTTTCATTATACCATATGAGACAGTATAAAATAGAATATCAAATTGTATCACTTTACACTACAGATGTACTACTATTGGTCTCTTCCTCCAGTGCCAAATATCTTTTGTTGTGATTGTATTTACAAATTTTTAAATTCTATGGTAATATTCTTCCAGTAATGTTTTTCTAAGACATCCAAAATCTATACATTTAATATCACTCAATATTGTACCATGGTAGTTAGTGTTCTCTAGCTAAAAATGCTCAATTCACTCAGAAGAATATATTTTTATTCTTCTAGATTGTCAAGGCCAAGTGGAATAGCTATTCTTGATCTTTTGTATGACACTTCCTTATTTTGATTTTTGTTTGAACTGAAACACAGACTCCAGGAAAACAACCAACTAACCAGTCTCCTCCACTTCTTCTCACCTCAAAAGCCCACACAAATAATAACCTTAGTTTTCTAAAAAATGTCCAATCATAACCATATACTACAGCATTAATATTTTCTTTCAATATCAAGAAGTCATCTCTGATAAGGGTTCACCATTTTTTTCTAGTTTAAATTAGGCTGCATATAACAGTCAGTATACCCCGTAACAGATTCATCTATCAGACTGTAAATTAACATTTTTCTGTATTAAAATGTCCTTATAATTTGTTTGTAATCCGGTGACCATGCTTGTATTCTCTCAAGTTTCCATAATTAGCATAACTGCTTTTGTATTTGAGCGAGTAATGTCTATGTACCTATGATGAGCTAAACTTCATGTTCTTCACTCAGGCCCTGTCGTTATATTTTCTTCATATATTCTGACTATATCTGACATACTCTGAATATATCTTCTTGTATTTCCTGACATACTCTGACATTAGCTTGCTTTGCCTTAGCTGTCAGTGTATGTATGTGAATTTACTTTGCTCAAGTTCATAGATGACCAAAGGCTATGTGATTGCTAACACAAGAGTAAAAAATAAAACAAACAAATAAACAAAAACATACACAAAAATCAAGATAAACCAAAAACCTCCACAAGACAAAACAAAGCAAAATAACAACAACAAAGCCATGAAACAAACAAAAGAACCCACACAACTTGTGTTAATAAACCCTTTCCCTCAATAAGGTTTGGTGACTTGAACTCTGCACTTAATTAATGCTGTCACATAAGTTTTTGGTACGTGTAGAGCCCAGACACAGCAAGCTATGTCTGCCCAGTACATATCATGAAAGAAATATGAATTGTACGCATAAAAGGCATCTTGTGTCTGTTAAGAGCTGAAATATGAGTTCTCGGTGTACCTCAAAAGCTATGATGTGCATCATGGTCTATATATTCTCTTATACAAATATATTTATGCATCTTTGAGGCTAGAGTAGGAATTTTTCTCTTTTCATCATGCTAATCTGAGGAAATCATTTATAAAGTGCATGCCTTCTGTAGTAGGCGGCAACCGAAAGTACGGGCTGGGATGCAACAGGACAGGACCTCCCCTGCCCAGAGCTTGTGGGCGTAGACGAAGCGAACAAAGAGATAAGGGAGATAAGGAAGGATATATAAGACTTTGTAACGATGCAATAAACGCCATTTTGCCGCTCACCATATTGGTGTGTGCACGTGTCAGGATGGTCGGGGACTAGGTGTTAGTCCTTGCAAACAGGGTGCAGTTCACGAACGGAATATCTGGTGCTGAGTAGTCAGCAGCCTTCTGGCCTTCATTTTGATAGCCTAATCTTTTTAAGTCTTTCTTTAAATCTCTCAATTTCCTCAATTTTTACAGTACTCCTTTCCAGTTCCAGATTAATTTCATCTTTCATTAGCATGGATGACCTCTTAAAAATGCTTATGTTCTGAAATATATCTCTACTTTCACTGGAAATACCTTCACAGAAATACTCTGATTTTTTTTTTTTTATTTTATTTTGTTTATCTTTTTTTTTTTTTACGAGCCTGAGACTCTGTGTCATTCTGTAAAAACACCTGGATGTCAATGTAAAATTACACTAATACTGGAACTTTTGCAACTAAATTCAATGTAGACGCAGAATTATGGAATGGTTAGATTTGGAAGGCAATTCTAGAGGTCATCTGGTCCAACCCAGCTGTTCAGTCAGGGTCACCCAGAGCTGCTTGACCAGGACCCTGTCTAAACAGCTTTTGAGGATGTCACCCACACAGTAAAGGAGTGTTTTCTGATGTTCAGATGGAGTCTGCTGTTCCAATTTGTGCACATTGCCTCTTGTCCTCGTACTGGCCATCCCTGAAAAGAATCTGGATCCTTGCTCTTTCCACCTCCCTTAATATATTTATACATATCAATACGATCTTCCCAAGACTTCTCTTCTCTAGATTGAACAGTCCCAACTCTTTCAGCCTCTTCATATATGCACGATCATCTTGGTAGCTCTCCATTCGACACCTTCTAGTATGTCTAGGTCTATTGTAGTGGGGTGCTCCAGACTGGACACAGTAGTCCAGATTTGGCCTCACCATCACTGAGTAGATCACTTTCACATAGAGCTTTACGTGTCTTAATTTTGGCAGAATTGCCACCCTAATTTCAAAAATAGGCTACCAAATTCACTGCAGGTCACTATTATTACTGCTAAACAAATAGGCAAGCGGAAAAAAAAAAGGAAACCATAAGCAACAGCCAATATGACAGCTTTTACTGGTTCTAGAGAACCTATAGATGAGACTGGGTATTTATGACATCATCTACTATTTATACCTCTGCATTTTTCTTGAAGATCTTTCCTGTAAATTTTCCACAGTCCTATTTATTATCCATCATTTTTTACTGTTACTATTATTATTGTCATTATAGAAGACTGGATTAATTTATGTCAGCATTCTGTAGTGTCATAAATTAGACAATTAAGCCAAAATATAGAAAAGTATTTATTAATTCGAGTAAGCAAAAACACAAGCAAAGAACAGCGCTGGGCACCCTGGGAGTCGCAGAGTCACGACTCCTCAAAAAGGCGCAACCCGCCACCAGCCGCTTTTTATTTCTATAGTCTCTCAGTTCTGGTTGTTGAGGCTTCCGGGGTGCTTGTTTGGCGTCTGCAGTTGTACTTTCCTGTTGCTAGATGTCATCGCAACCTTCCTCTTACTGGGTTGGTAGGATGGTTTATTTAGGATGGAGAGGCGAAGTGGCGAGACAGAATGTTCGAGTTATCACAAGGACAGTTACTAGACCTAGACGTTTACATTCCCTTCAGGGGGTTCAGGATGTTTATATTTCCCCCCCCTTCGTCAGGCTAGTAGTACTTTCCTTCACAATGGACAAACAGTCTCACATTCACACTTTATCACAATCAACAAATAGTTTTACATTTTACTACAATGAACAAACATAAACATTCCCACATTTTTATCACATGTAGTAAACTGATAGATCAGTTATCTTCAAAAGTATCCATTTTTCAATTTCTAGTTTTTTATATGCTCATATAAGGAAAGAAAAAATGTCAAGCCCAATCAATTTTGTATAATTCCATATATAATTGTAATGTGGTGAGCAGGACACACAAAAATAACACATTGAAGTTGATGGTTTCAGATTTAAAAGCCAGTATACATTTCTCTATAAAAAAAAGTAAAAATACACCTCTTAATTTTTCTAAGAATAGTGTAATATCCACAATGAAAGAGATATTCTTTTATTATTGTTATTATTATTATTATTATTATTATTATTATTATTATTATCATTATTGTTATTATTATTATTATTTTAGCCTCATTCTGGTAGTATAAGTGAGATCATGCTGCTGGAACATATTTTTGTACCTTTTATACACATTTTATCACATAAATTCATGCTAACTTGCCAGAAAAGCTTTATCTAAAATTTTTCTTCAACCCTCATCATGTTGGATTCATAGGACATTTTTCAAAATGTACTGCTTTTAATCTCCTGTAAAGTTACACATTATACTTCAATTTTTGTAGTATACCTGAAACAGTAGTGTTTTTGTAGTATACGTTCTTAACTCTGGTCTAGTATACTTTTTATAGAGCAAACTATCTGAAGATAGACATACAGATTTTTCAATATTTCTCCTCTGATAATTGATTTAGATTATCTCTCTTCCTCAGAAAATATCTGTTTTTGAAAACCCTGTTAAACTGCAGATCCTACTTGTTTTGTTCTTATATTCAAAGAGATTTTTTTTCCACATAGTTCCAATATTTTTAGCTTTTCCCTTAAATTCCTTCAAATGGTTATCCATTGCCTAGCCTCTTAATAAGCTCATTAGTGAATCAGAAATTGGACTCCCAAATTGCTGCAAGAGAAACAGATGGGACATTATTCTGATTATTCATTTTTAATTAATGAATCTATATAACCTTTGCATATATAAATTATATCTTTAGAAAGTACTGAGCTTATTCTTCCTCCATAAAACATACAGAACCTATGGGATGTAGCTGACTAAAGCATACTGAAAGTCCATGGCCTCAGAATCTTTTCTTAGTTACAGCAGTACAAATCCAAAGTAGCAGCAGAGTTCTTACGTTTTCCCTGATGTCAAATTTAAGTCAGTGCAGTATAATGAGTGCAATGAGTGTCACCTTAAATATTTAACAAGATTCCTGCTAAATTTAAAGGAGATTCCCTTGGTGCTGAAAATTACATGTGTATATATATATATTTTATTATGAGAATGTGAAAAATTCAGAGCTTTAGATGAAATTAAAAATCACAGATATATCTTCTATATTTCCTCCATCACTGGTATACCTCCTACATCCCATATTACTTCCTCATTTTTTACTCCTCCATCCATATAACAGTTTATAACAGTCATTCTGTTCATGATTAAATATAAGCAGAAAAGATGGTTTAGTCTTTGATATCTGTAAGAGAAATATAATTAAAGATATTGCATTAATTTGAATTTGAACTTGTTTTTAATACTAAATGAAAGTGCTGTATGGCAGTTCTATAGAATGAAAGAAAATAGCAAATTCAAATATCTTTTTGAAGATACTCATCATTAGATTTTCAGCTCTGCCTAGGTTAAAGGAGTTCATCTGTGATTTGTATTTGTCTAAAGAGAAACGTACATATGTACAAGTTATTACAGTCTATATGTCCTCCTATTTATAGTTTTGATCCCAGAATTTAATATACAAACTGGAAATCTACGCAGATCATTCCAGGAAGGAAGTGAATTCTAAATAGTAGAAGACCACTCTCCAATTTCTAGGCTTAAGTTCCTATCAGGTATCTAATAAACATAATGCATGAGATCAAAATGGATGAGAATCATCTCACCTTTATTTTGGGTATGTGGTGAAAGTTATTTCAATCTGAGTTAGTCAAGCTAAACATTCTTTACAAACTGTTGGAAATACCAAAATAATTTATCAGGACGTTATCTCTGATAAAAGCAGAGTTTATTCACAATTGCAATGGCGAGCATCCTGCCAACATGAGTGCACCTATGGACACAATATGACAGTTTTTGCACCTTGTTTCCCCCCTTGCCTACCCCCTCCCCTGTTTCCTCATTGGCTGGGTACTCCAGGTTCACAATCTTATCAAAGGTTTACATTTGTTAATTACATTCTGACGCTATTTAATTCATGTGTTATCTTGTGCCAGTCAGTCACCATCCTGCTGTTTCCAAGATGTCTCAGTACTCTTCTTATAGTGTTGATATGGTGCTTTTCTCCAAAGCTTCTTCCATTGTGTCCGAAGGACGCTTCCCTTGTTAAACAAAGAGCACCGGGGGGGTGGGGGGGGGGTCGATGCCGGGCCTTCCCGATGCCTCTTTAGGCACTTCCTTGGGCATGCCATGACTTGTTCTCTGGTTCGATCAAGCTCGTGCAGGATATTCTTGCAATGTGTATGACAAAGTATAACATATATTTTCGTGCTGGCTATACATAAGTTGTTGCTAGCTAGTTTTAATAAAGGACCCAAATGGCAGCAGAGGCCATGAAATCAAGAAAATTCTTATCTTGTTCTAATGCAGAAACAACATTCGATTCCCACAAAACTAACAGAAAGAAATGGACAATTTCCAATGACAGCCAGTTCAGTATCAGATAATTTTAAAAGCTGCTCCCCTTAGATGACTCATTTTAAAATATATAAATTGACAGTCCTTTAACTCAGGAAAAACATTAAAATGTAAAGCTTAAGATATGTAATAGTCAAAAAGAGAAAGTGATTTCAGCTTCCCTTTTTAATTGTGGTCCATCTGAATGATCCTTCCTATCTGATATTAGGAGTACATAGTGGAAAATAGGCTCTTTAAGAAATATCTAGGAAATTTTAAGATACAGGCTTTAAAGAATCTCCGAAGTATTTTAACAGAGTTCCTTGTATAGTACCATTAAACAGAAAAAAAAAAAAAAAAAAAAGAGAGGGAGAGAGAAATAATGAGAAGTCATAATTATAGAAAAGATTGAAATGAAAATATATTAACATTAAATAAGTAGGCCTGTGGGAATCTAATTTTGTTTCTGTATTAGAACAAGATAAGAATTTTCTTGATTTCATGGCCTCTGCTGCCATTTGGGTTCTTTATCAAAATCTAGCTAGTAACAATTTATGTATAGTCAGCATGAAAATATATGTTGTACTTTGTCACACACATTGCAAGAACATCCTGCACAAATTAAAAGGACAAGTCATGACATGCCTTAGAGAGGGCCTGAAGAAGGTATTGAGGAAGGCCTGGCACCTCTCCAACGCCCTAAAGTGCTCTTTGTTTAACAAAGGAAGCGTCCTTCGGACACAATGGAAGAAGCTTTGGAGAAAATCACCATATCAACACGATAAGAAGAGTACTGAGACATCTTGGAAACAGCAAGATGGCGACTGACTGGCACAAGATAGAACAAGTGTCAGAATGTAAATGTAAATGTAAAATGTAAACCTTTGATAAGATTGTGAACCTGGAGTACCCAGCCAATGAGGAAACAGGGGAGGGGGTGGGCAAGGGGTGGAAACAAGGTACAAAAACTGTCATACTGTGTCTGTAGGTGCGCTCCTGTTGGCAGGGTGCCCGCCATTGCAATTGTGAATAAACTCTGCTTTTATCAGAGATAACGTCCTGATAAATTATTTTGGTATTTCCAACAGGCCTAAAATGAATATTTTAATTTTTTTATGCTCTGAACTAGCGAAGAATCCCAGAAGTCCAAAAGTATTTATTAAAGTGTTATCAGAATATTTAGGAGTAAGTGACACATTATAATTTATTTTCTTTCAAATGTTCAAGCTTAGGCAGAATGTGGAAGGTGCGAGCAGGTGAATGATCTGCTGAGCCTGGTGCTGAGGCTATGTGATGAAATACATAGATTAAAAAGCATTGGGGGAGGACAAATAAAGAGGAGTAGAAAAGCCATGCTCTGCCCTTACTGAAACAGGTTCAACCACAAGAGAAAGTACCAGATCCAAGGCAACTTGCATCCTCTCATTGCCAGGCTGAAGATGAGAACTCAAAGGAAAAGAGTGGTTGGAAGCAAGTCTATGCCTGTGGCTACAAACTCTTCCTTGACCACTCCATCCCCCCCCCCCCCAACCAAGATGCCTCTGTAGAACAGTAGTTTCTGGATGTTAAATGCCCATCTGCAGGTGATAGGAGCCCATTTACAGTACAAGAATGAACAAAACCAAAACCAGCCTTCCCCCAGTATCAAGGCTACATTCTCAAAGAAGAGATGGGTATCAGTTGTAGGTGATTCTCCCTGCAGGGAACTGAACACTCAGTATGCTGCACAAACTCTCTTCTTAGAGAAGCCTGCTACTTCGCTGGGACTCAAGTGAAGGACCCAGGAAACTGTCTAGCCTTGTACTGCCAACAGATCATTACCCATTATGGCTTTTTCATGTGGTGAGTGGTAACATAGAAGGGGGAGGAGAGATAACAGCAAGCCTGCCTATAATGAAGTGAGAAATGGCATAGCTAGATTAGAGTGATAGCTGAGACCCTCTATCTGCTGCCCTGAGATATGACGGCAACACTGTTGCCGGACAAATCCCAGCCCACAGAAAAACTCCTTCAGACCAATGTGATATTAAGAAACTGGCATTCTTTAATAGAGCATCGGATGCACAGGGGATCCTTCCCTCCTAATTGTGCACACCAAAGGAACAAAGGCAAATCCCATATATACTTATCGGTAAGCCATGCCTACCAGCTAGGAGAGAGATCTGCAGTTGTCTTGATATCTTGACTCCATTTCTCCCATTCACACATGTTCAATCAATGATGGGGCTAATCTCCCTTTTAGAAGGCTAGATAGGTATGCTGATTGTTGCTATCCCCTCCCACAGCTGTCCATCCTCCCAACCCGAGGCTGTGCATGCTCGCTCGGACAGAGTCTCTCCGTCACCGATGTGGTGGAAGCAGATCTCATTTTTTTTCCCCGCGACGCTCCCGGTATTATACCCGTACACCTGACCGCATCCACGACACGTGCTGGTTTCGTAACTTCTGTCCAATCACAGCCTCAGTCACGTGCTGTGACGAGGCTCTGCATCCAATCACAGTCTCGGTTGCGCACTGTGCACGAGGCTCTGTGTCATGGGCTGCCCGCCCTCCTTCTGGTCAGTTCTTCTGTCTTCTAAATCCTTCTTTGACTGCACGGGTACTTTCCCAGCTTTCGGAGCATCCGGGTTCATTTGGTCACATGCGCAGGCGCCATAGCTATTCTTGCGTAGCGGCATTGAGTACTAATGAACGGCCATTGCTTAATAAGCAGCCGTTGAGACCCACAGCTGATTTTCAAGATGATCCTAAAATATAAGATTAGGCATACTGAGAACAACGCTGAAATCTTATGATGATGAGCCAGGGACCATAGAGACCATAGGAAAAGCCAATAGAGAAACTCAAGGAAAATACTTCAAAAGAATTAAGGAGTTATCCTACAAGGAGGTGATATGGCTGGCTGCAAAACTGAAGTGCCTCTGCACCAATGCATGCAGCTTGGGAAACAAACAGGAAGAGTTGGAATTCACTGTACTACTAGAAAACCTCAGCGGTTGTCATCACTGAAACTTGTTGGGATGATTCTCATGAATGGAGTGTGGCTATTGATGGCTCCAAGCTTTTCAGAAGGGACAGAAGAGGAAGGAGGGAAAAAGGCATTGTCCTCGTCATCAAGAAAAGACTGCAGTGTGAAGAATTGTCCCTGAAGAATGGTGATGAGCAAGTTGAAAGCCTATGGATGAGAGTTCGAGACCGAGTCAATAATGGAAGCTTTGTGACTGGTGTCTACTGCAGGTCACATGATCAAGCAGAGCCTGTTGATGAAATCTTCTTCCTCCACCTACAGAAGGAATCACAGGCTCTCATCCTGCTGGGGGACTTCAACTGCCCTGACACCTACTGGAGAAGTAGTATGGCAAGCTGCAGGCAATCCAGGAGGCTCCTGGAATGCACTGAGAATAATTTCTTCAGCCAAATAATAGTCAGTCCCCAAGGAGGGATGTAATACTGGATCTGTTGCTCACCAGCGCAAGTGAGCTGACTGGTGACACTGAAGGATTGAAGGTTGTCTGGGCTGTAGTGTCTTTGTTATGTAGGGTCCTTGTTGTGAAACTTAGAAAATGTGGGATAGAGAAGTGGATGTTGAGGTGGATTGAGAACTGGCTGACTGGCATTGCTCAGAGATCAGTGGCAGAGAGTCTGGTTGGAAGCCTGTAACAGTGTTCCCCAAGGGTCATTGCTGGGTCCAATCTTGTTTAACATCTTCATCAGTTACCTGGATGAAGGGATAGAGTCCACCCTCACCAAGTTTGCTGATGATACAAAGCTAGGAGGAGTGGCTGACACACCAGAAGGTTGTGCTGCCATTCACAAAGACTCAGATAGGCTGGAGAGCTGAGCAGAGGGGAATCTGATGAGTTGTAACAAAAGCAAATGTAGAGTCTTTAACTTGAGATTAATAACTGTGTGCACCAATACATATTAATAGCTGACCTGCTGAAATAGAGATCTGAGGAGAAAGACTTGGAGATCTGATCAACTAGGCTGGCCATGAGCTAGCAGTATGCCTTTGTGGCCAAGAAGGCCAATGACATATTTAGGATGCATCAAGCAGAGCATGTGGCCAGGAGGTCAAGGGAGGTAATCCTCCCCCTCTGCTTTGCCCTGGTGAGGATACATCTGGAGAATTGTATCCAGTTCTGGGCATCTCAGTTCAAAAAAGATAGAGATCTTCTAGAAAGAGTCCAGAGGAGGGCCACACTGATGATAAGGTTCCTGGAGCATCTCCCATATCAGGAAAGGCTGAGAGACCTGGGTCTATTCAGCCTGGAGAAGAGAAGGCTGAGAGGGGATCTCATAACTGTCTATAAATATCTAAACTACAGGACTCAAGTAGATGGAGGCAGACTCTTTTCAGTGGCATGCAACAGTAGAACAAGTGGCAACAGGTAGAAACTGGAACAGAAGAAGTTTCATGATAACATGAGGAAGAACTTTACTGTGAGAGTGAAGGAGCACTGGAACAGACTGCCCAGAGAGACTGTGGAGTCTACTTCTCTGGAGATATTCAAGACCTGTCTGGATGCTTACCTCTGTGACCTACTGTAAACAACCTGCTTTAGCAAGTGGATTGGACTCGATGATCTCTTGAGGTCCCTTCCAATCCGTATGATTCTGTGATTCTGAGATTTTGTGATTAGGATTGTACAGGATTTACTATGAGATTTAAGAGGAATCAGAAGTGGGGAAAGAGAAGGACTAGATCATTTGGGGAGGATTAAGTATGGAAAACAAAGGAATATAAAGGTTTGTTTACTTCTGAACAGAGTTTTTTTTAGCAGATTTGTCCAGTCGTGCCTTGTGCCTGATCAGCACAGTTTATTCTGTCTTCTTATTAAGCTTCATTTCTAATTATTTTCCTGGATACCTATTCAGTGTGCAAATGTGCAGATCTGTGAGCCAGCCACTGGAGTAGCCCTATGGGTTAGAGGTTCACATGGCCAGCAAACAGAGTGACTGTGTGAGTGTTTATATGCTCACCAGCAAAGATCAAGCTGAAGTAGACAGCAAGTATGTAAAGTGTCCTGGGTGGATAGGAATGTATCTCTAAGAGCAGGTCTATGGGAGAAGCTGGCTTTTGGAGGGACCCAAGGCCAGCTGCTGGAGGGTCTGTGGGGTTGGAATGTGCCTGTCTAGAACTGAGGGGAAAGCAAGGGACCAGGATCATCTGCTAGATTAATTTTGTGTTCTGGGGAATCTGTAGCATTTATGTGTTTCTGTGCATGTATGTTCACAATGAATGGGGCTGTTGCTTTAGTGGCTAATACATCTAGATGCTAGTAACTGGGGAGACTGGGATTCAGGAGTAACTGTCTGCTACTGGGCAGATTGCATAGCTAAGCACAGATGCTTGAAGAATCCACACTTGTGGATATATTTTGTTCTGATGGGCCTTTGTTATGCTCAGCCAGAGGCAGGAGCAGGATGAGGTTATTGATGCTATGTCCATGTGGGTGTTCTGTGTGTCTGTGTTGTTCTGTGTGTCTGGATGTGTATATATGCATGCATGAGTATTGAATACCTGAGTTTGTGCTCTTACTAGGAATGCAGACTCGGTTTCACTCCAGGCTGAACCTGGGGGCATGGAGTTGTGTCAGCCTTGCCTCTCTTGAGCAGCTGTATTTGACTCTCTCTTAACAGATACTCTAAATTAAAATGTCTCTTGCCTTGTGTTATTTGGTATTTCAACATAACTCTTTGAACAGTATGATTTCTTCAGACACTTTATAAAGTTATTTTTCCCTCTGGCACATTTTTGGAGTATGACTTATCTGGTTTGGATAGCTAGGCTAACACAAACTTGTGGATGTTGTACCACCTTGCCTGAGGAACTAAGTGTAAAAGAAGAATTATTTAAATACAGGCAATGACACAGCCACATGAACACAGAAGTACCTTAATACATTGAAAGAGAAACAAAGAAAACTAGTGGCATGTATATTTTAAATTTGTCTCAATAACATTATCTATAATAGCAAGGTAAAAAAAAAAATAACAAAGAAATATATATGACTAGAAGGAAAACAATATTATGAAAAAGAAGTGATAAATGTTCACAGTACAGGTAGGTTGGAAACCGGATGCAGAATCACCAAAGAAAGTGGAAATTTGTTTATTTATTTATTTGAATTGGCATCACTTATAAAATAAATGCAACCATAGAAGTATGGATAGACAAGCGTAAGTAGATGGTGAAAGTAAAGTGGTCAGGGAATGCAAATGGTAGAATGTAGGACCGAAAGAAGAAAAAAAAATTGCACTGAAAATGGAAAAAGATAGGAAATTATTTCAGAGAGTTGTGAACAGTGGCTGCTCAGAGAGATTGTGAAGTCTACTTCCCCAGAGATATTCAAGACCCACCTGGATGCCTACCTGTGCTACCTACTGTAGGGAACCTACTTTAGTGGGGAGGTTGGACTTGATGATCTCTTGAGGTCTCTTCCAACCACTATGATTGTGTGATTCTGTGTGACTATTCCAAAACACGTGGAACAAATAGATATCATGTTAACACTGAATTCAGTCCCATACACCAAACACTCAAAGACTTATCCAAAATGTCTTTAAATTCACTGTAAATTTTATCACAGTTCACAAAACAGTTTCAAGTTCTACAAACTAAGAAAATACTCAACTAAGAAAATAAAATTAAAGAAAAATGATAAATGTCACAGCTACAAAGATCTGAAAAAAGGGAGCAAGAAGGGAAAAGAAAACAAAGGTACTGCAAGTATCCTTCATTTAGCAACATCAAATTTGATGATCTTCATGCCAAAAGGGAAAGGATAATAATCCCAAACAATCTATCAAAAATGTGTGTTGAGAAGTTTCTTCCTATGCCAATATCTAGTGTTTACCTAGAGAATGAGTACATTTGCAAGACATCAATAAGAAAATTCAAGACTTTAACAGCAGTAAAAACATAGAATCATAGAAGCACCAAGGTTGGAAAAGACCTACAAAATCATCCAGTCCAACCACTCGCCTGTCATCAATAGTTCTCACTGGACCATGTCCCTCAACACATCTAAATGTTCCTTGGACACCTCCAGGATCCATGACTCCACCACCTCCCTGGGCAGCCCATTCCAGCGCCTGACCACTCTTTTGGAAAACTAGTATTTCCTAACGTCCAACCTGAATCTTCCCTGGCACAACTTGAGGCCATGCCCTCTAGTCCTAGAAGAACATACTCTGCTATGCACGTTCTTTTTCCTATGATCAGCATCTAATATTTGGTGTGAAAGTGAAAAAGTAATCTGTGAAAAGCAGAGAAAAAAAATCTTTCTGGACTGCTGAAAGTGATAAGTGTAACTATGAAAAAAGGATGTAGTATAATAAAATTATTTTGGAAAATAGAAATATAGCGAAATCTAGAGCTGAGCCTATTTGAAAAGAGGAGAAAAAGGGACTTAAAAATTTGAAAAAAAAAAAGATAGACACAGTATCTTTTAGATGAAAAAATATCATAAAAATTCAAAGTTTCTTTGACATTTTTTAATCTACTCCTTCCATTGAAGAGGATGGAAGACATATTTTTTGGACAAGGGAAGGGAAAGGAACCGAAGGGAAAAAGTAATGTTTTCAAGAATTAGTGTAAATCTCAGTTAATTGTCAGAGGTTATAATTTACTGTTCAACCTACAGTGGATGGATATGCCCAGTACATGCTAACCCAAGTAGCCGGTGACCTGAATTATTAATCTCTTGACTTTAGAAACCATGCTGTTCTGTTACAGTTCTAGATGCAATATTTAGTGAAGTCGTCAAGTTTTAGACACAGTAAAAACAATTGAAAAAGTCTATTGCTCTTTCTTCCTTCCAAAGCAGTATTATTATGCTCTACAAGATTTGTTTATTATTATTATTTTTTGTTTTGCCTTTGAATGACATTATTTAGAGTGTGCTTGACACTGAAACAAGATCCTCAAGAAACCACTTAATGTCACACTACAGGAACTGCTTTATATAGCAACCTTTTCTTAAATTTATCTACTTTAATTTTTTTTTTCTTATTACCTGCTTAACATGTCTTCTTACTCTTCAATGTTAATACTGTTGTATTTCTTTTTAATCTTTCAGCCAAGCATTATGTACCTAATTTAATACCTGCTTGTGTCTCAGTTGTTCTGGCATCTTATTCTGAACGCTCTTCAAATATTGATTATCTTGCTGGAAAAAGGGTTACCCATAAAAGAAAGAAATATACTGAGCACATGGACATGGTCTCAAGGCAGATGCTTATATGCTTATAACTTCTCTAGTTTAGAGCATCGTTTACTGTTCTGATTATGAGTCTATTTTTATCTACTACAATAGGCAGCAAACTCATTTCTAGTTTACTGCTTAATATACCCTTTAATTATGTCTTATTGACACAGCTTATTGGTTTCAGGGAGTAATTATATTTCTCTGTGAGATGAGTGATAACATGAGAATTTGTATAGAATCATGACTGAGATGGAATTGCTACTTCTTATTCCTAATAAAGGTGATATGTTAGTGTTTAAGCTCTTCAGACATCCTAAAACTGGTAAGTGCAGAAATGCACTTGAAGAATAGAAGCAAATCCAGGAAATTATACTTTAATGAGCTACTTAGGATACTATTCCACAATAAACACCTTCCTTAACTAAAAAATAAGGAAGCACAGTAGGTGCATTTTCTTCTTTCATCATCCTTAGAAAATTCTGTCTTACTTTTTATTGTCCATGTTTCCCTGTTTTCTCTTAAGTTCAAGGACATTTAGGATTTGCCCCTCCTCCAAAGCAGAAGCATTATTGTGTGGAATTAGCATTTTATTTTCTGCTACTTTTAGTAAACATAATACCAAAATACACAACATGCTGAGTATATGGTTTAGAAACTTAATATAGTTGTATGAGTGTTTATCTGCATATTCAGAATGCATTTGCAAGATGTTCCATATGTTCCACAGTTTTTATTTTGGCATTTTAAAATTCATTACAGTTATTTTCTGTTTAGGATACAGATAGTATCCTACAAGATAGGGCTACAAAGATGTTTAGGAGCCTGGAGCATCTCCCTTATGAGGAGAGGCTGAGACATGTGGGATATTTCAGCCTGGAGAAGAGAAGGCTGAGAAGGGATCTTGTCAATGATAATAAATATCTAAAGGGTGGGTATCGAGTGGATGGGGCCAGGTAATTTTCGGTTATGCTTAGTGACAGGACAAGGGCACAAACTGGAACAGAGGAAATTCCATCTGAACTCAGGAAAGAACTTCTTTACTTTGAGGATTACAGAGCACCGGAACAGTCTACGCAAAGAGGTTGTGGATTCTCCTTCTCTGCAGATATTAAAAACCCACCTGAATGCTTTCCTGTGTAACTTACTCTAGGGAACCTGCTTTAGCAGGGCAATTGAACTAGATGATCTCCAAAAGTCCTTTCCAACCCCTATGATTCTGTGATTCTGTGACTTTCATCTCACTAGAATTATAATATTTATATCAGAGGTATTTCTGAATACCTGAATACAGAATAACAATTTTAGTTCAGTGTAGTTGTAAATTGGCTCACCATAATCTAGAGTGGTTGTTTGGAATACCTTATGGTTATTAAGAATAATACAAATTATAACGTGTTATTCTGTATTTCCTCTAAAGAAAGAATCTCTTGACTTTTGAACCATGTAATGACTTTCTCATCTAAAGAATGTCCCAAAGAAAAAAATTGCTCACCAGCTCTGAATAAATACTCTGAAACAAATGAAAAAGTGTATACCTCTGAAGTATGACTAAACTCCAAATTAAGATAACTACATTTTTTACATTTTACATTTTTTTTCACATGTAAGCCATGTCTCTTTGTTTACAAGATCAGATCTTATCTGAGAAATATTTATTTGAATTTTTTAATATTTTCATTGGCTTTCAGATGAACTTCTGAAAAGTTTAAACCAGCTGTGTGCCATATGTACCAGCCCGAAGTCAATAGCTGATGTCTCAAAATGTCTGAAAACTCACTGAATGTACTATATAACAAACAGCTAGTGAATGTACAGTCTGGATGACCTGCCTAAGCCCAAGTAACTCACACCACATGAGGCATCCTAGAGTAACTTTCCAGGCTGCTCCATAAAAATGTACGTTCCTTGTAATATCCGTGTGATCAAATTCTGTGAATTTCCTGTGGGTGTTTCTTGTCTATATGGTATTAAAGCAGCAGTAAGCGCAGTTGAGATTTCTGACTCGATCTTAAATATAGGTTATGCTTTATACACATTCCTGGAAGAACTGTGCCATGAAATGTACCACACAAAATGACAAAATGAGTACAAATTAAAATCAGTATACTTTTTCAAGGACCAAAACATTCTCATAATAGATCTTTTTTACTGATTTTTTTTTGGGGGGGTGTAAGATATGGTGAACTTTTAGAAAAAAATCAGAGCATCAAGGAATTTGTGGCAAGTAACATAATTTGACTAATCTTTTTCTGCTAAAAATGATGTCATTCTCAAATTTTCCAAATTAAGACCTGTTACATACCATCAAATAATTTTTTGAATTATACTTTTATTCACCAAAGTTGAACTATCTGTCCAAATCACCTGCCGGTTGGACATCCAGATAACAAAATACCTTGCAGTTGCATAAATAATGTAAACTGCTTAATGTTCTTCAGAAATAGAACAACCTGCATCAAAAGAGAAATGCTTTATTTTGATGACCTGAAAATGCATTTTCCTTTAGACTTATGACTTAATAGAATGTAGAAAACATACAAGGTAAATATAAATATAAATATTCACTGGAGCAAAAACATTAATTGGACTAGATTGTCTCATGTTATTTCACATCTAAACTTGGCATTGTTGTCAGTTCTGTGGAAAGCATTTCTGCTATTTTTGTAATAGTGTGTCTGAAAAAAGTCTCTGTATTAGGACATCTCCTTTGGAAATATAGAAAAACTTACATCCTTGGAGAGCAGATAATGTATCTTCCCTTCAACCAGAATTAAATGTAAGAGTTTCATCTCTGGTAAAGTGTATCCAGCTGAGGAGAAGAGGGATAAAAAAGCCACTCTGTCTCCATTTGTTCTCCTAAATTCATGAAATGCATCCAATTATTCAAAGTCACATTAAGATGTAAGTCTCTGACTAACTTTGTAAACCTTAAAAATTTGACTTATTCTGATTTTCACTTCACTTTTTATTTCCCAAGACACTGAATATAATTTTACTTACAGTTTAAGCAAAATGAAATAAGGTAAACCATCAGAACGCTGTGCAGCATTTGTGATTAATCAAAAAAATTTCTGGAAAATCTCACCATTAGCTAAAAGTACAAACTCCTAAGATGACAATAGAGACCCTTTTTAGAAATACAACTTCAGAGTATAATGCAACCCTGTAGCCTTATAATTACCTTACTTCTATTGCTAGTAGCAGACCTCAGATTTTATATTAACTCCAGATGAACTCATAACTTGGATTTGTGAGGCTTACTTTGTCTAGACATGTCTTGATTTGCTTGAAATTTTATTTTAGCTTAGTTAATAGGAATACTCTCACAACCAGGTGGCTGTTATGCAATTACATTTAGTTTTTGTTTAGCTCTGTGTGACTTCCTATAACCTTTGCTATCACAGTTTTGATATACATTTAGCTAATGGTATTAACTCATTCTTTGATCATAGGCCATTTGTGCAACTGATATTACACATCCACAGTCCTTATCTTTACATATGTTGTAAATTGTCATTCTATAAAATTATATTCTAACTCAATTAAATACTAGTTTGAATCAAGTGTTGCGTATGCATTTTTGTGTCTATTTACAGAAGTATTACTGTACTTGAAGGCACAAGGCACAGCAGTGTATTGCAAGGTGAACTGATTCAGAATTTTATTGCTTATTTTTATATTTCTGTGACATGATTTTACTATTTTAAATTGAAAATTAATATGGAATAAGAGATGATGAATAATGCTACTTGCATTTTCTAAGTGCTACCAGATAGAATTTGATCAATGGCCTACCATTCCTAGCTGTCTGTTTACAAGTATTCTGTAAATACTTTTATTATTATTATTATTTTAAATAGATTGTATTATATATATGGATTCTGTTGATTGCTAAGTTGGCATACTCTTCTAGTTGCTTACTTGCCATGAAATAGTCCTGATTTACAGCACATAAATCTCTTTGGTCTCTGCATAATCTTACTACCAGATCATAGTTGAATAAATCTTTATATACAAATTACTTAAGTCTATTTGTTCTTTCAAAAGTTTGTATTTGCTTCTTTTCACTCAGCTATTTTGTGTTGACTTATATAACTAATGTTTCTCCCTAAAAATGTCATTTTCCTCCTCATATTTTTGTTTCTCAATCTAGAATGATTATAAACAAATATATATTTCTGTTAGAATTTTTTTTCTGGCTTAATTCTCTTTTAAACTTTGTTTGTTTGTTTTGAGATGATGAACAATAAAAATGGCAAAGTCTGGAAGTATACGAATTAAACTTGTTGACAGAACTTGAATTCTGATTTGTGTATTGAGTTTTGCTAGAATAAAAGCACCAAAAATATATTAACAAGAGAAAGGCTGAAACAGTTTGGTTGAGAGACTAAGTTTCACCTCGTGTCACACTGACACACTAAACAAATATACTCCAATTGTAGTGCTTAGAAATCTGTCAGGACTCTGTTCAAGAAATCCTCCCCATACAATTACAGGACTGTGATCCATTGTGACCCATTTGTTTTCAAATGATCAGTAGAGTTGCAACTTACGATCAGTTCAAGAGAATACATACAATTTTATTTTTCCTTTCAGATATTAGATCTAATGTTTTGAGTGAACACTTAAAATGATTTTCAGTGTACACGTTTTTTCTTTCCAGATTACATAGAGTCTACTAGACAGATTGTCCCACGCATGGGTTTGTTTTTCTTTCAATGCACATTCTTTTAATATGAATTTATTAATATTAATTTCTGTGATAATCAAGTCCACAAATATGCCTAAATATTTTCAAAGGATGATATTTTGTGAATTTGTTTTGTTTTGTTTTGTTTGTTTGCTTGTTTATTTTATTAACCTCAGTTCTTCCATATTTTTTCTGAGATGGTATCTCCAAAAAGTACACTCAGAGCAAAAAATATTATTCTGGCTTTTGTCAGTTTACAGAATATTTTTCTATCACTTCTCTTCTGAATCCTTGCTTATTATATCTGATAGCATAATGGCTACAGCAACAGCAGCTTTTGCATCCTTAATTTCTTTCCTTGCTGGTATTGATTCTCCAACTGACTTGTACTTTTCGACTGTGAAAAATAACATTACACATTGCATAGCTGATTTTTTTCAGCTTATAATTAGTTAATAGGTGAAATAACACTTTAACTTTTATGCACATCATACATGAATGCCCAAATTCCTTTGGGCTCTGTATTTTTTTTTTTTTCAAAAATTTCTCTTTTGAAAAACATTGCCATCATGACAGGACAAATCCATAATTACTGGCAGTGAACCATAAGTGGGAATGACTATACCATTTTGTTCCTTTTTACTGCCTGTGGGAAATTGCTATAATGATTTCCATTAGGTCAGACTTAGTGTCTCCAAGGAGGTCAGCGTTGAAGATAAAATAGGATTGCTTTAACTATTATATAAAATTTTCTACATAATTTTTTTTTTGTCACACGTGTTCATGTTAAAATGTAAACCAACAACAACGTACCAAAACTAAAAGAAAACTAAGAGAAAAAACCCTTATCTTTGGAACTGCCTAGTTGTATAGATTTGTTTTTAGGAAGCAATCACGACAGAAAATTCCACTACATTTTACAATTTGACTAATTTCTCAGTGTTCCAAACAGTTAGAAAACATGACTTCTAAGACTAACAAAATACTATGTATCTGGGAAGATAACGTATATATCTCAATTAATGCACAATATAAATATGTGAATGATTATATTATAACAAGGCAGATTAGTAGGATTTTTCTGCATTTTTGTTTTAGTGCCCCCTATAATGCCCCTCACTAGCATTTAAGTGTAAGAACAAATCTAGTCCTAAGAAAGGACTCAACTCACTTAACTTCATCTTTCTTTATGTTTTATGTTTAATCATTGCCATCAAACATGACTATATATAGTCCTCCCATAGCAGATAAAACTGATGGCTTTAGGAAATTATTTAATTATTTCATTCATACACCAAGATGTGTCATTTTTTTGAAATGTCTTTCTCCTAACTGGTTGTCGAAGAAACCCAACTAACTTAGACAACATGCTGTTTCTAATGGAAAATAAAATAAGAACATTTATTTCTAAATACGAACTAAAGTCATACTAAGCATATGACAGGTGGGATTTATTTCCCCTAATTTTAGAGGTCACCAGTAGCCATTTGTATCTGAATCAGTTTATTACAGTGTGCTTTTATTTCTTGGAGAAATAAATGACTTGTTTTGCAACAATTTTGACCTGTTTTAGTTATGATAACATGTCAGAATGAAATAAATTATGCTTCATATTTGTAGCTCACTATGAAAATGATGTGCCCTATTTATTTCCATAAGAGCAAAATATCACTATTTCATAGAGAGGATTCTCAGCTACAAAACGCTATTTTTCAAGTCACCATGATTAGCTATGCATTTTCACCAGTGATGAACAAGAAAACAATATTGCACCAGTTGAGATGACCCAGTCTCACTGTTGCCATTGCTGAAACTCACCACCCACTGCCTCACTTTGCTCACATCTGTTGTTTGGTCTCCATAAACATTCAGCAAACATCAGTGAATGTCAGTGGGTGCAATTTTTTTCTGCATGGAGAAATTCAATTCCACACCTTTGCTTTATACACACTTCATGTCAGATGGCATTTTTGTCATACTGCATCTCTGCTGCCATCGGTTGCATGACAACAAAGTTTAATGGAAGGTTCAGCCTCTACTGCCATACCACCAACATCTGCTTCTGATGTTGTGGGCCATAATAATAAAATAGGAGACTTTACTTTTGGAGCAGCACTCATATTATCAAGTTTCCTAGTAAACACATAGATCCACGAAATTCAGTCACTATATTTAGACACTTCTATATTTTTACCAAGACTTTTTGAATTTTAACAACTGGCATTTGTGTGTCTGAATATTCATAATTTGCTTGAAGAGCATGCACACAAATAAGAAAGAAAAAAAGAATTATTGGCATTGTACATTACTATCTTAATAATAAAACACTGACATATAAAAGTGAAAACTGAATAGTGAAAACTAAATTCCTTGTCTGGCTCAGCAAAAGAAAACAGAAGGCATTCTAATCCAGCACCTCAGCAACAAGCAATGTGAGGGTGATGAGACACCAGAGCAGGTTGCTCAGAGAGTTTGTGGAAGTCCCCTCCCTGGAGATGTTCAAGGCCAGGGTTCAAGGATGGGGGTTTGAGCAACCTGGTCTAGTGGGATGTGTCCCTGCCTGTAGCAGGGGTGTTGGAACAAGATAATCTTAAAGGTTCCTTCCAACTCAACCATTCTGTGATTCTATGATTCTATGATTTTTCTTTTCTTATAATGTTATATAGCTCTAGAAAGCTGAAATGTTTTACTTAAGAACCAACACAAAAGCTTGGTAATACCATTTACATAGAACATATAGTGTACAGTTATATACAAAATCTGATATGCTTAAGCTGTAACATAAAATTAAATGTAGAGCAATTTTGAATTAATCCAAAATCCCATATTATGCTAGTTTTAAAAGCATTATTGTACCTGATTTCTTACTATTATATTTAAATGACAAAAACTCTTGGAAGAAAACCAGGAAAAATCACAGGAAATGTACAGCTTAAATAAAGCATGCATAAGAAAAGTAAACTGAAATGACCACAAAGATATCAGAAAAGTTTCCACTGTAAAACTTGTTGATTAAATTTCAAGTAACATCAAAATAAAGTATAATATTTGAAATATTGGCAATTATCTGAAATCTACATATTGAATATATATTATCATATTAAAAAAAAATGCTGTTCTAGGAAACCCATCTTTTCCCACTCCAAATGAAACATCATGTAATTGTCTTTCTACAATAACATTACTAAGGTTTATACTGGAAACTATACTTATTGACAAAGTATCTTTACCACTCAGAAGGCTTTCTGGACACTAGGCAATTGTTGCAAATGCAGGTACTTTCTAATGGTAGCAATGTGCTTGTATGAGCATATTTACATTGATCACTGAATAATCAAATCATTGAAGCATTGAATCATCATGGAATCATCATAGAATCATTGCAGAAACATAGAATCATAGAACATTTGGTGTTGCAAAGGACTTTAAAGATCATCTAGTTCTAAATCCTCTGCTCTGGGCAGGGGTCAGGTTGCCCAAAGTCTGATTCAACCCTGTGCTGAACACTACCAGGTATGGGGCAGGGAAGAACTGCAAAGGATTAGCAGGGAAGTTACCATAATCATCATAAAGAATAAAATATTTATTATGCAGATAGACTGTAACTAGTAAAAGAACAATCTACTTCACTTGTCATGTAGAAATATTAATGTCTATTAAGGAGACAAAAGATTTCCTGTTCTGATAGCTGACATTGCATTATAGCTGTTTGCTACTCCGTCATGTCACATGACTCATAAGTAAGAGAAATCTGAATAGGAAAGTGCTGAAAGATTGTAGTTTCATGCTTACCACTTGTATACTCTGTGACATACTTTCTGTATGTCCTATCTTTTAATATGCTTCTTCTCTAAGCATGCATAAATGTAAAATAAATCAAAGAAACAAATATAAAGTTTTCAAGAATTCCATGTTTATCTGATTGCACCTAAGATTGTTTATGACAAAGAGACTTTGTCCTGTAATTAATGTAAATTTTAAGTGTGTAACCATACACATATGCCCACAGTAAAGTATTATGTAGAGAAATGAAAAGGTAAGGTGAACATAAATAATTTTGGGGGAAAAAAGTAAGTATGAAACAATATCTTTGAGATGATGTCATGTTTAATGACTCAAATTAATGTTGGTGTTCTACGTAATGCACAACATTAATGGTCTTTACTTTTTATAATCCAATACTTGCTTAAAGAAATATAGTGATCTGAAGGTAGATGCTAAAATCTATGTTTTCAAACATATGTTTGAAAATAAACATATTTTAATTTTACATATTTTTCAGCAGGGCAGCATGCAAAAGTATTCTGGTGTATTAGTTAATGCATTAGCAAAAGATAAGAAAAGGCTGAAAGAGCTTTAATAAGCTTTGAAAATCTGTTTTGCCCTTTTGAATAGTCTGTTCTGAACAGCTTGTGCATCTTCATTTTATGAAACAGGAAACACGGTCTGTTTCTAAGTTACAGTGCAATATGTCCAAGAGTTCTAGTCTCCTCATGGGCAAACACAAATAACATGCTGGAAAGCACCACAGCTTTTTCCCTGCTCATACACTAGATTTATTTTCTGGAGAAAGTAGGGCAAGAATGGAGAAATATGTACTTCATATATACTATGAGGATTTGCATCAGGAAACAGGAGAATACTGATGAGTTTCTCAATTTAGAAATATTCATAGCATCTCAGAAATCTGCTGTCTGTTCTGGCTTAGGATTTCATGGTAATAAGCTAAGCCATGGACAGAGCATCTCAAAGTATCTTAGGAAAGGAGAATTAAAAAAAAAAAGCTATATTATTGAAACAGTGAACCATGCTGAAAACCCATTGGGCAGGAAAAAAAAAAAAAAGCAAAAATATTTCCATGGATGTTACACATACCATCCTTCTTATTTGTTCTCAGTCTTTGTGCAAATATTCTGTAAGTACCAGCTGGCACACCACTCGTCGGCTGAAAGAAAACGACAGTCTCAGGTTCTGTTAGAATCTTCTGACTAAATATTTCTCTTTCATGCTATCAGAACAGATTTATATGACTATTCTGATTCTGATCTTCCTGAATATGAAGAAACGCCTGTGTTAGTTATTTGCAAAAAGAGCAGAAGAGATAGTAAGTGTTCCATTGTGCAGATAGGAGAGGAGATTTTAGTTATAATGAATCCATTACTTTGTGCTAGACTGCTAGAAATTGCTACACTGAATATACCTATTTAACAGATCCTGCTCTCTCTCTATCTCTCTCTCTCTTTCTCTGTCTCTCCCTTTTAGAATGTGTGGAATAACATTTATGAAACAATTTTATTTTATTTTATTTTGCATAGACTCTGTACAGCAATTACGGTAGCTTAGTAAATTGGTTATTTCCCACTGGATATTGTAATTCATAACAAACTAATTAATATTTTATCTGAAAACACTACAAACTTTCATTGTTTTTTTGCTTATAATTAAAACAAAGATGCTGAAACAATCAATGGCAATTACAAATACATGAAATGCATTAAATGGTAATTAAAAAAATTAATTATGCATGAACACACTGACACACTAATCATCTCTGGTGAGAACACAGAATATTATACTTTACTTCTAATATAATTGTGCTGACCATTTCAACTGCTGAGAAAACTTGTGTATTGCTGGTTCAGAATTTAAAAATTTAGAGAGAACAATGGTATGAAGGATTTATTTGTTGTTTGAAAAATCAAGAAATCTGCCATCTAATTAATATTTTGATCTTCCTCAGGATTGTGCCAGAAGCAAATAAAGTGTTTAAAATCTGATGCCTTCTGTGGTACAGCGGTTTTCCGTCTATATCTTAAAGCAGTAACTGCTTGAAAAAAAGGAAAAGTCTGAAAGCTGGTTCTGATAGTTATGAGTGACACAAAAATCCCTTTAGAAGGAACATAACGGAATACAATTCCTTTCTGTTTTTTGAGGGAATGATTCAATGACTGCATCCTGTGAGATTAGAGAGTATAAATACTCCATGTAACAAAAGCAATGGAAAAGTTGTTTCATTTACTTAGTTGTGTCTTTGCAACTCAGTATTCATAGCTTATTGGAAGTTACTCTCTGGGACATATGTTTGATTGTTTTTCAAGGATGCCACTTTCCCTTCTAACTGAGAAGTCCTAGATGAATATATTAACGTTCAGAAGTTGTCCTTCATATCTCCCTTGATGGTGTGTTAGAACAGATAATCACAAAATCACAGAATGGTTAAGGTTGGAGTGAATCTCTGGAGGTCTAGTCCAACCTCCATGCTCAAACAAAGTCACTTAGGACCACATCTAGGGTTTTGAAGATCTCCAAGGAGAGAGACTGTACAAACTCTTTGGACAACTAGTGATCCAACGCTCTGTCAGTGATGCAGTTAACATGTGATTTCTGATACTCAGATGGAACCTCCTGTATTCCAGTTTGTGTGAAATAGAAGTGTTTCTCAGTCATCCTTTTATTTCTTTCAAACTGTAGTGAGCATTGTGCTATTACTTGAGGAAATGAAAAAGAAAAGGGAAATGAAGGAGTCAAAGGAGAAAGGGGAAAAATGAAAGGCTTGTGGGTATTATTACCAATAATAATAATGCTTTAAAAGATACTTTTCACAAACAGATCTTATGAGCGAATTCAATCAGAGTGTATTGCACATGGTTAACAAAAACCTTGGAATCAGCTTCTACAACCACCCTGACTACATTTATGACCTGACATAGATGCAAAGACCTTTACTAGTTGTAACCCTCATACCTGTCCTATTTAGTACGTACGCTCTTGTCTACTTACTATTTTATTTTCCCAAATGTTGCTGAGAACATACCTAAATGTATATATGCACATGTACACACAATCAGAAGTTATAATGGTGACTTATTAATCAACGTAACTAATGAAATAATTACATTGGTGGTTTCAGCATTCTTTTCAGGAAATACTGTTTGACCAAGCAGAAAAAGTAAGTACATAAAATCTTTTAGAAGATGTCAAAGTGAAATTTATTCTGTGTGCTTTCTGTAAATATTGCTGTTGGAGCAGCAAGGGAGAGAAAACTGGATGTTGTATAAGATTGCTGATGGTGGATTAAATGCTAAAACACATTGCAAAGGAGTTTAGCTTGATTTATAAGATTTTACATTTGATTTATAAGATTTTACATCTTTTTTTTTCCTGAGCAAATTCTATTCCTTGATTGAGAGTAAACCTAAGAGGACGCTACAATTCACCAGTTGCAGATTGTCTCAATTAATGTCATTAGAATCTGTTGTATTCTCCTTCGTCAGAAATGAAGAAGGAGGGAGACTTTATTAGAAGACATAATACTTGCTACAAAAATTATGATTACTCCAAAAAAATACCAGATCTCTAGGAAGGAAGGAAAGGTTAGATGGATGAATGGACAGACAAAGGGAGGGAGAGTCAGAGGGAGGAACAGGGGCTGACAGTGCATTGGCAATGATATTTGAACTGTCTGCTAGATACAATGATATTACTCACCTAAAAGATAAATACAACAGAAAGTTCCTGATCAGATATGTCTCACTCCAATTTATAGGAGGAAGAGAAGGTTCTTTTCATATATGCATACCAAACAGTGAGATTAAGACACAACAGGTCAAATGTTAGCCCGACCAGCTTATTACAAATCCTAGTTGCTTAGGGGGATGAGGGAGGGAAGATGGGTGATAGAAAAAGGATAGGAAATAAAAGCAAGGAGTTCTTGTAGAAAGCAAGAGATAGATAGTCACCACCGTGAGTCCAGCACTGTTCATGGTGCCTCCACTGATCTCGAGAACTCGTCCAGTTACCGTGGGGGATGGGAGAAAGCCAGGAAGCTTTGCAGCAAGCAGGCCACGGAGGGTCCTTTCCTAAGAGGTTTTTTTCTCTTAGGGAATTCCTCCTTCAAAGGTTTCTTTTCTTTGTGAGTTCTTCTCCAAAGTTCTTAGTTTAGCAGGGGAACTTTTATCCCCTGTTTCACAGTTTTTTTTCTTTTTCTTTGTTAGTGTGACAAACCTGGCCCAACAGATAAGCCAGCAGGGAGTGGTGCCTTCGTTGCCATGCACAAGCATTATCACCTTTGCAGTGGTCAGCTCCTTCAAGCCACACCCCCCCCCCAAAAAAGGCTGCTTACCCTGCTTCTACTTATCTTTACAATCATAAGCAGAAGTACTGTGGCACAGTGACACCCGCCACTCACACCCCCTAGATAATTCACAGTTGTCAGTTAGAGTCTTATCACCCAAAAGGCCTCATGAAGCAAGCTTTGTGGCAAAACAAACAAACAAACAAAAAAAAAAAACAGTTGTTGTCTTTCACAAGATATAATTCATCTTAGCGACAGGTCCTTAGATCTTTTCAAAAGAGAAGGGAAGGAAAGTGAAGGAAAGGGGACTGGGAAGAAAAGAGAAAAGGGAAGAGAAGGGAAAGGGGAAAAGGGAAGAGAAAAAGGAAGGGAAAAAGAATATTTTCAAGAATTATTGTAAATGCCCAGTTAGTTTTCAGAGATAACAATTTTCTGTTTAGCCTACAGTGTATGGATAAGCCCAGTACATGATAACTCTAAGACTTAGTTTTAGCTAGGACAGAAATTTTTTCTTCAGAGTGCCTGTTATGATGCTATGTTTTGGTTCTAAGAGAAAAACAACACTGATTATACACCAGTGTTTATAGTCATTACTAAGCATTGCTGTACAGAGCCAAGGCCATTCTAGTTTCTCGGCTCATGTTAAAAGAGGGCTGGAAGGGGACAGCTGACCTAAACTGGCCTAAGAGATGTTCCATATCACATGACATGCAGAAAGAGAGTTTTGAAGGAGGTAGGAGTTCGTCTCTCTCTTCTATTGCTCAGGGGGCTAATTGGGCATTGATTGATGGTTGGTAATTGCCTGTGCATCACCTGTTATATACATTCAATATATAATTATTTTCATTTTCCTTTAATCTATTTTAGTAAATAGTTTTATCTCAACCCATGAATTCAATTTTTTTTTTTCATTTTTCTTTTTATTCTCTCCCCCATTCCACTGGGAAGAGGGGGAAGCAAGCAAACAACTATGTGATGCTTATCCACCTGCCAGGTTAAAACACAACACCAGCCCTAGAAGCTGGTGACCTGAATTATTCATCTCTTGACATTAGAAACCATGTTGGCAATCTTATACAGCTCCAACTGTAATATTTTATGAAGTTGTCAAGTTTTAGATGCAGTAGAAACAATTGAGTCTTTTCTTTCTTCCTTCCAAAGCAATATTATGTTCTACAAGATTTGTTTGTTGTTTTCTCTTCCTTTTTTTTCCTTTGAATGATGGTATTTAGAGTGTGCCAGGCACTGAAGTTTCCAAGAATGTCCTCAAGAAGCCAGTTTATGTCTCACTATGGGAATTGTTTTATATAACAGTATTTTCTTAAATTTATCTACTTCTTTTTTTTTCTCTATTTTTAATTTCCTACTAGCTTAAGATGCCATCTTGTCATCTCACTCATTAGTCCTAATACTGTCATTTTCGTGTTTAATCTTATTTTTACCTTATGTGAATGAAATAATTTTCTTGAAATTCCTTTTGCTTTCATCACCTCAGCCAGACTCCTAATCTCTTCAGTGATTTTTATCTATGTATTCTTCTTTGACTCTCTACTGAGGTCTTCAGATCATATTAACATTGGTGATATTTTGAGTTCCTGATCCATACAATTTTTCTTGAACATAAAAATACAAGGACAGAAGTACTGGGTCAGATCAACATTTTCTCTCTAAAAATGGCAAAATGACAAGCTGTTGGGGGAAAAAAAAAAAAAAAAAGATGAAGGGGAAGAAATGAATGATTCTTTCCCATAATAACTGTCAGAATCTATATGCTTATAATGAAGCTAATTAAGTGTTTATGTAATCCATAATATATCTTTTCTAATACAACATATATACTTCTGTAATGGAGATTCCCAACTTTAATATTGTGCAGAGAACAAACAAACAAACAAACAAAAAAAAACAAACAAAAACTTTCCCATCTTGTGTTGCATTCTAATATTCTCTCACCATTGAGTGACTAATGTGAATAAACAATTTCTGTCCACATTTTTTGTTCTGTTGATATGATCATGCATTATTTCTTTGGTAGGTCGTATCCAAATGTGCAAGAGTGTTCATTTCTTGTGGTTTGGCATTATTCAGAATGCATTATGGTTAGGCCCTCAAAAATCTGTTAGGTACTTAAGCTCTGTTTGAATTGATAAGTCTTTTATATACAAAGACTTCTCAGAGTACTGAATGTTGTCTATAGACTCATCAATACTATGTGGTTCAAAAAGGCCAATTGCAAGTTATTGAACTTGAGTTGGAACAATCCCAGAGAAGTGAGTAGATGGGGAGAAGAACTCCTTGAGAGTAGCCCTTATGAGAGGTCCTGGTAGATGAAAAGCTTAACATAAGCCAGCAATGTGCGCTTGCAGCCTGGATGGCAAATGGTATCCTGGGCTGCATCAGAAGAGGAGTGGCCAGCGGGGAGGAGATTGTTCCTCTCTACTCTGCCCTCTTGAGGCCTCATGTGGAGTACTGCACCCAGGCCTGGGGCCCAAACACAGGAAAGATGTGAAGCTCTTGGAGAGGGTCCAGAGGAGGGCCACGAAGATTATCAGAGGGCTGGAGCACCTCTGCTGTGAAGATACACTGAGGGAGCTGGGCTTGTTCAGTCTGGAGACAGTCTGGAGATCCAGGAAGACCTCATTACAGACTTCCAGTATTTAAAGGAAGATTGTAGGGGTGGGGGTTCTGGTGGACGAGAATCTGGATATGAGCCAGCAGTGTGCGCTGGCAGCCCGGAGGGCCAACTATGTTCTGGGCTGCATTAAAAGAGGAGTGGTCAGCAGGGAGAGGGAGGTGGTGGGCCTCCTCTACTCGGCTCTTGTGAGGCCCCATCTGGAGTACTGTGTCCAGGCCTGGGGCCCCCAGCACAAGAAGGACATGGAGCTCTTGGAAAGAGTGCAGAGGAGGGCAACCAAGATGATGAGAGAGCTGGAGCACCTCTCCTATGAGCAAAGGTTGAGGGAACTGGGCTTGTTTAGTTCGGAGAAGAGAAGGCTCCGGGGAGACTTCATTGTGGCCTTCCAATACTTGAAGGGAGCGTATAAACAGGAGGGGATCGATTGTTTGTGAGGGTGGATAGCGATAGAACAAGGGGGAATGGTTTTAAGCTGAGACAGGGGAGATTTAGGTTAGATATTAGGAGGAAGTTTTTCACACAGAGGGTGGTGACGCACTGGAACAGGTTGCCCAGTGAGTTTGTGGATGCCCCGTCCCTGGAGGCATTCAAGGCCAGACTGGACGTGGCTCTGGGCAGCCTGGTCTAGTGGTTGGCAACCCTGCACTTAGCAGGGGGGTTGAGACTTGATGATCTTTGAGGTCCTTTTCAACCCAGGCCATTCTATGATTCTATGATTCTATGATTATATACCGGAGGAAAATCAACCTTTTACACAGTTAGATAGTGATAGGTCAAGGGGAAGTGGTTTTATACTAAAAGAGTGTAGATTTAGATTAGAAGTCAGGGGGGAAGTTCCTCAGAGAGAGGTTCGTGGGGCACTGGATCAGGTGGCCCAGAGAGGTCATGGGTGCCCCATCCCCACAGGTGTTCAAGGCAGGATAGATGGGGCTCTAGGCATCCTGATCTAGTGCTTGATCTAACAATTGGCAACCCTGCCCATAGCAGGAGGTTTTGAACTAGATGATCTTTGAGTTCTCTTCCAACCCAAGCCATTCTACGATTCTAGGATTCTGTCTCCCACTCTGCTCTTGTGAGTCTCCATGAGGGATATTGTATTCAGCCTTGGAGACACCACCATAAATAAAAATCTGCTGGAGCAGAGCAAGAGGACAACTAAAGTGATCTGGGGTCTGGAGTACCGCTCCTATGAAGACATATTGCACAGCCGAGAGGTGTCATACAAGAAAACTAGGGATAGACAGTCAGAAAGTGTAGTGATAGAACAAGAGGTAATGGCTTTAAATGTAAAGTAGATTTAGACAGATGTTAGGAAGAAATTATTTACTCAGAAGGTGGTGAAGCACTGGAACAGGTTGCCCAGAGAAGTTGTGGATGCCCCATCCCCAGAGGTGTTTGAGGCCAGGTTAGATGGTGCTTTGGGCAATCTGATCTGGTAGAAGGTATCTTTACCCATGACAGGGACTTTGGAACTAGATGATCTTTATGGCCTTTTCCAACACATAGCATTCTATAATTCTATGACCCTTCCCTGAATTATGGATTCTACATAAGAAGCTAAAAATGCCATGCTTCTGATATGTGGCATCTTTCATATAAGAGATCTTAAAACTGAAGAAGACCCTTCCTGATGTGTTAGCACTGAGTTGAGTACTTATCATCTGACCAGTTTAATACCAGAAGTTCAGAAATGTATGAATTTTGAAAACTGCATTTGACATTCTATCTCCTTATCTTTGATATTCAGAGCAAGCATATGTTAAATAGCCCAACACTTTATTAGAATTCACTAGTGTTAAGTTCTTCAGATTCTCCTAATACTTATTGATTCTCTGCCACTTTTTTATTCTTCAGTAGCAGATAATTTATGATGAGATTTTTGAAGCTCCTAAAAAGCAAATGCAATATACATCTTTGAAAAATGCACCCTAAAAATCCATATTTAATGTTTTCATTCTTGCAGAATGAATTCTTATTTGTAAGCATTTCAATTTTCTGCAGCATAGCACATAATTATTCAGAAAATACAAATGTTATACAGTCAAATATTATGTGTAACATGCTGCTAGATTAACGTTTCCCATTCAAATGAATGAAATTCATGTTTTACAATTCATTTCAATACAAAAAGAAGTGTCAGTGCTCAGCATCTGAAGATTTAGAAATCAATAAAACACTGAATTTGACTGTAGGAATGTATAGTTTTAATACTTTGTGGTTATCTGTTGATCTACTGTTCTGATGTGCTAATACAGTTGAATATAGACAACGCACATTCTGTAACTGTATCAACACATACATACATATACACACATATGTATACATGGGTCCTGTAGTTCTCTTCAGTAAGAATTAGCTTGCTTTTGTATTAAAATTTAAGATGAAACAATTAACAGGTATCCATTATTTGTAAAAAAATGTTACTCTAAATGGGAAAATCATTTTTACTTCTTTTGCAGTTCAAAATTTCTGATCTAAAATGAAAATATGAAAATTATAAGAATAATTTTTTGTTTGCTTGTTTTTCTTTTTTGCCCAAGGTATGTGGGAACAATATAAGATAACAAAAGCAGTTGTTCCACCTAAGTTTATTAATATATTAATCATTTGTAAATTATTTAACTGGATGCTGCATGGCATTTTCATAAAGAAACAGGAGCAGTGCAGAAATGAATTAAAATTGATCAAAAGACAGAAAGCATTGATTATAGAAAAATAGGCAAATGAAAAGCTTTACTGAACAAACATATTTCTGAAGTGACCACTGGAGAACAGTTTTCCAGATGTACAATGATAACAAGGAATGGGGTGTAACAGAATAGAATATTTGATCTAATAACGTATCATTAATTTGCAAACCATATTTATAATAAAATAAAACTCTGTGAAAATAGCTGTTTAAATATAACTATTGGTAAACAGAATTAACCCTTTTTGCAAGAAAAGGAAATAAGAAGGAATCTTTGAGTTAAAAGTAAACAAAATCTGTCAAACATTCTAACAGATCACATCCACAAAAAATATAACTGTATTAAAAAAAAAAAATAGAAAAAAGAGAGTGACCAAGAAACTCAACAATCAGAAAAAGCAGTGCATGGAATTCCATTACTCACAGCTGAGATTAGTTGATTCAATGATAGACATGCAAAAAAAAAAAAAAAAAAAAAGACTCCAACTGAAAAGGACTCCATTAAGTTGTAAGAATTTAAATGTGATTTGTGCATATTCTGCAGATAATGAACACTTATTTTAGATGTAGAGTATCAACTAGTAGCTATTCCGTGGAATGTAAATTGAATATATAAGAGCTAAAAATAATACAAAGATACTTCAGTAACTTCCAATAGCAAATATTTTTCTGTTTTTTTTTTTCTATTCACCATATATCAGAAAAATCTTTGGAATATGGAACAGAGAAATATGCCAATGTCATATCCCCTGTCGCTTTGTGTCTAGTTCCTGAAATTTTCAAAGGAAAATATAACGCTTTTCTTTTGTACACAGAGGATGCTTGTACAGATAAAGATAGAATAAGACACTTGCTCGACTCCTCCAGTAATTTTGGAAAGAAGCAGAGCTGGAGGCTCAGAATGAAAACAAAAGTATTTATGATTCTGAGTAAAGGTACGTAGTTCAGAGAAAATGCAGTACAGCAAGGTGCAAAGCAGATCACACATCTGAAACTATTGATTCATGACTGAAGTACAATTGTTCAAATTTACAGATGTGAGAAATCTTTGTTACAATCACAGTGGTGTTGCAAAGTGATTTGTATCCTGTTGTATAACACATTCCTGTCATACTGAAACATGTGACTAAATGAATGATACCTTCTCTAAAAATGTAAGACAGAAGAAATAAATGCACAGAACCTGCTTTGGAGGTAAAAAAAAACAGGATTTGTTGTCTCTTCAGACAATAAATAATATTTTTATAGATAAACCTGGAAACACAGTCTTGGAGATTTTTCACAGGTTTATTAACCTTATTAAAATCAAATTGTCTTAATTGTGCACTGCATGTACTTATATATAGAGAGAAGAATATAAGAGGTATCATTATGTTTTAGCTTAGTAGTTATTGTGTGAGGTTTTTGAGTCAGAGTTTATGCAAAAAAAAAATATGTGAAACACTTGTTTATGTCATGCACAAACAGAACTAGAAGGAAAATAAAGCATTTCCCTTTATATTTTTCATATAAGAATGACTGGCCGTATAAAGAATCAACCAGTGTCTGCAAAGCAACTGATATAATGGCAACTACAATAAAAGTCAAACACAAATGCTTTTTTTGTTTCTTTCTCTCTAAAAAGAATGCTCTACTACAATCAGGTATAGTTTAATGGAAACCAGTGTGAGTCCAATTGGATGATTGCCACAGTGCCCTCTTGCTTCATTGCTTAAGAATTTAAGAAACCTTATTTTGTGGTGATGTGCATAAAAGAATAATATTTTATTTGAAAGATGATATGCACCTGCTGCCTTCTTGAGGAAGAGTATCATCACCAAATTCATCACACAGAAGGACCTGGAAGAGTAAGACTAACACTATAGAAAAGAACAGACTGGTACAGTGATGTTGACTGTTGTCATGGTTTTGCTCACGACACTTTTCTCCATTAATCTGTATGGTGAATATCAGTACTACTATAAAAAGACATGTGAGAACTGCAGAATTTTGATGAACCTGTTTTACTTAGACTTTACCTAGACTGCTAGACTAGCAGTAAGTTCTTTCTTCCTGGTAGTTATCTCTCATTTTTTGCCCATAAAAAAGTTGTTTTCGTATCAATTCTTTGACTTTGTCATAATTGTCAACAGTCATTCAGACAAAATGATGAAGCCAAGAATGCTATTTCTTCTGAGTAGTTTTGGTGAGCCTTTAAATATATATTTATATTTTATTTAATTTCTGAGAATCGTTTACATTGTAATTTATTATCTGAGTGCTTTTTTTTTTCTTTTTTCTTTTAGTATATTAAATAAGTGTCTTCATCTAACAAACTCTTTAATGACTGCATTGATGTATGGTATTTATAAATGATTGCAAGTAGCTTCATTTACTTTGGAAACTGCATCATGTCCTGGCAGTAAGACTGTGCTTGCAGTCAGATGAGTCAGATGTAGGAAAAGAGATCCGACTGAGGCCAAGAAACTTGAAGATTCATATGTCAGCTGGTGGAGGAAACCAAGTGTTTATATTTAGCTATGGAATGACTGAGTAGAGGAATGGCCCTAGGTCCCAAAATCCAAAAGAGTCACCTACTTCTGAATGGATGTACAGAGAAAAAACTCCCTTTCACAGTATATAAGGAAAAATCTCAAGACATAATATGGATTCGCCCGTTCAGGTACATGCATATAACTGCTTGTGTGTGCCTATATTTATGCTCTTTTTAATTCTCCTTGCCCTTATGGTTCTAACCAAGTCTGCCTAGTCTGTGTGTGGTATCACTGCAGAATCAAGAGGTATTAAAGGACTAAGTGGTAGGAAGATTTTCTAGTACTCACAAAACTCTGTTTTGAACCAATCGTCATGGAAGTTTGTTCAACAGACTTGTTGGACCTCTGTTAATATTTGTATGAAATGTTTGCAAATAAGGCAATTTTACAAAGAGGTGACATCAAACACAATTTGATGTACTATTAGTGAATGGTTGTGGCAACTAGAAACAGTGAAATTAATAAAAAAATTATTATCTACCCAAATACGTATGTGTATATATACACAGTTAAAACGTGTTTTATTAGATCTAATGGTAAACTTAAACCCAAGCCACATTAATATTCTCTAGAGGAATAAAAGTATCTTTCTTAATGAATAAATCATTTCTCTTTTTTTTATGGTACACCTCCAGAGCTATAAGTTTGATGTGTCATGGTTTTAAGAAAACATTTGTTACTAGAGTTCATATTAGACTCTCAGTTTCTAGATACAGGAAGGAATACACTGTAAGTTTACTTTCTTTAATTAGACAAAATATAGGTACTGAAAAATTTCTAAAGTCTGCAATTCTAAGACTTTAACAGTTCCCTGCTTTAAGTATCAGCACATTCATTTTAATTAACAGCATTTACAGAATTCAAAACCACGTGCATAAAGACATATATTTTGTAAAATATTTGAGGTTAATGATGATTTCATTGTTAGAATCAAGAATACAAGATAAATCTGCAACCACCTATATTGTCATTGCTAAGTTTCAAGCTGTATTGGTGTTGCAGTTCTGCCAATCTAGTGTCATTTTAAGAAAATCTTGAAAATCAGCATAGGGACATAAAAAGTAATACATCATGACAGCTTAGGGATTTTCAGCTATTTCATGTAGTTTGGTCTGCATGGCTAGTCTAGTAACAGATGTAGTATAATATGTCTATGAAAGAGATATTATAAAATCAATTGCATCTGATGATCAAGAATACGGTTCCACAGTTTTGTTTAAAAAAGTAAGAATTGATAATTTTCCCCACAGGAAGGTAATGGGACTCATAAAACTCCTTTACTATGCTGTCTAAATCAGTAATGATTATTAGATGACTTGTTAATAGATACTATGGGAAATCCTAGGATAACTGTTACAGTAACCTCATTAATAAAATTTTGCATAATTATCTCTTATGAACAAAAATCATAGAATCATGGAATCATAGAATGGCCTGGGTTGAAAAGGACCTCAAAGATCATCAAGTCTCAACCCCCCTGCTAAGTGCAGGGCCACCAACCACTAGACCAGGCTGCCCAGAGCCACGTCCAGTCTGGCCTTGAACGCCTCCAGGGACGGGGCATCCACAAACTCACTGGGCAACCTGTTCCAGTGCGTCACCACCCTCTGTGTGAAAAACTTCCTCCTAATATCTAACCTAAATCTCCCCTGTCTCAGCTTAAAACCATTCCCCCTTGTCCTATCGCTATCCACCCTCACAAACAATCGATCCCCTCCTGTTTTATAAGCTCCCTTCAAGTATTGGAAGGCCACAATGAGGTCTCCCCGGAGCCTTCTCTTCTCCGAACTAAACAAGCCCAGTTCCCTCAACCTTTGCTCATAGGAGAGGTGCTCCAGGCCTCTGATCATCTTGGTTGCCCTCCTCTGCACTCGTTCCAAGAGCTCCACGTCCTTCTTGTGCTGGGGGCCCCAGGCCTGGACACAGTACTCCAGATGGGGCCTCACAAGAGCCGAGTAGAGGAGGACCACCACCTCCCTCTCCCTGCTGACCACTCCTCTTTTAATGCAGCTCAGAAAAATGAACCAGAAAAATGAACCACAAAAATGAAACCACAAAATGAACCAGAAAAAAATGTCTTACTGCTCAGCTGCCAGAATGAGAAGAAATCTGTTTACAATAATAAAAAAGGAGAAGTTAAAAAACACTTATTAGAATATACTAGATTAGGCAACAAAATTTTGGTTCATTCTATCCTTAATGATATAATGAAATAGCTAATAACATACTAATATCATACTCACCTTTAAAATAGCATTAAATTTATTACTGTGGACTGAGTATGAAAAAGAAAAATATTACTACTTCATAGAAATATTGCTTAAATTACTGAAATATTACCTTAGATTTATACATTTAAAGCTAATCTAGGATGCACATTACAAAATTATGTGAAAGAAGCAAACAAGAACTGAATGTTAAAGACCAACAGATGTTTTTCTTCTTCATTACTTTCAGGCATAAAAATGAAGGTTCACTTAGATTCAACTAGTCATCAAGGTTGTCTTTACTGTCAGTGGAAAAAGACATACCTGTAGAAAGTATTTTGCTTTATTCTAAGATGGCTAAACAAAAATTTTAGTGTGAAATACCTTTTTAGGGTGACCTAAGTCATTCATTTACTGTCTGTTGTGGTTTAACCACAGTACGCTGTAACTACCACACAGCTCCTTGCTCCCTTCCCTCCCAGCTGGACTGTGAAGAGTATCAGAAAAGTACAAGTGAGAAAGTCATTAGTCAAGATAAAGATAAAAAGATAAAGATAAAAGTAAAAGCTGCACACACAAGAAAAGCAAAATAAGGAATTCATTCATTCATTACTTCCCATTGGCAGGCAGATGTTCAGCCATTACCAGGAAAACAGAGCTCTATCACATCTAACAGCCACTTGGGAAGACAAACACCATAACTCCAAATGTCCCTCTTCCTCTTTCTTTACTTACCTTCTATTGCTAAGCATGATGTCATACGGTACAGACATCCCTCTGGTTAGTTGACGTCAGCTCTCCTGGCCATGTGCCCTCCCAGTTTCTTCGCTACTCCAGCCTAACTGCTGGCAGTGCAGCATGTAAAGTAGAAAATTCCTTGACTTAAAGGTAAGCACTCCTCAGCAATAACTAAAGTTTTAGTGAGTTATCAAAACTGTTTTTCTCACAAATCCAAAACATAGCATCATACCAGTTTCTTTTGGTCTGAAGGAAATGAATTCTATTCCACACAAACCCACTACCCACCTCCTGCGGAGGAAATCTGTATTATGTTAGAGTATATGCTTCAATATTTAGATGACTAAATTAACGAAGATAAAGTGTAGCTGAGAATAAGAAGTTTGAAAACTTTCTATACCATATCTCAATTCTGTATTCCAAATCTCACTCCATATCCCATGCCCTGATTTTATGTGAACTGGAACTATTTTAAAGAAATGAGGAGAATTGGATACCGTGATGTAAGATACAAGATTTAATCTTATAATATTTGTATTCAGGAGTATATCCCTGTCATGTCCTGCCCTAAGTAGTTAAAAAGGCCAAATGACACTCTGATTAAGCAGGACTAAATGCTAGGGAATATTAAACTATGTCAGCACATTATAGCTCTTAGTTATACGAATAAACCAAAGTTATTTGACATCTTATAGGTTTATTTTTTCTTTCATTAAAAATGAGTGGTAGTATTAATACCTATAAAGTACATTCTATTCTTGTTACAATAATATTTTTTCACCACTGAACTGATTACATAAGACAAAAACATAAGTTCCTAAATAACAACAACAAAAAATAGTAACTTTTACTTCCTTTTCTTCTAACCACTCCATGCAAAAACATTAAACTACAAAGAAAAAAAGAAACAAAGACATTAAGAATATCATAAGCTGCTTTCTTTCCTGTATTGAAATTCAAATGAAGAAAAGCTAGAGCTGAAAAATCTGATATTCTATGGCACAGATTCTTGACAAAAATTAATTCCTGTTGCAAAACACTGAATTAAAACTGTTTACCTTTTTTTTTTTTTTTTAAATCTTCTCTTAATTGCTTCCAGATGTATAAATTCCTGCTCAACTGGAGAGGTCCCAGAAGACTGGAAACTTGCCATTGTGACTCCCATCTACAAGAAGGGTCGTAAGGAGGATCCGGGGAACTACAGGCCTGTCAGCCTGACCTCAGTGCCAGGGAAGGTTATGGAGCAGATTGTCCTGAGGGAGATCACGCGGCATTTGCAGGACAACCGGGGGATCAGGACTAACCAGCATGGGTTTGTGAAGGGCAGGTCCTGCTTGACCAACCTGATCTCCTTCTATGATCGAGTGACCCGTCTGGTGGATGAGGGAAAGGCTGTTGATGTGGTCTACCTAGACTTCAGCCAAGCCTTTGACACTGTCTCCCACAGTATTCTCCTGGAGAAACTGGCAGCCTGTGGCTTGGACAGGTACACCCTTTGCTGGGTAAGGAGCTGGCTGGAGGGCCAGGCCCAGAGAGTGGTGGTGAATGGAGTTAAATCCAGCTGGTGACCAGTCACGAGTGGTGTTCCCCAGAGGTCGGTGCTGGGGCCTGTCCTCTTCAATATCTTTATTGATGACCTGGATGAGGGCATTGAGAGCACCCTCAGTAAGTTTGCAGACGACGCCAAGCTGGCAGGAAGTGTCGATCTGCCTGGGGGTAGAGAGGCCCTACAGAGAGATCTGGACAGGCTGGATCTCTGGGCTGAAGCCAATGGGATGAGGTTCAACAAGAACAAGTGCTGGGTCCTGCACTTAGGCCGCAACAACCCCAGGCAACGCTACAGGCTTGGGGCAGAGTGGCTGGAAAGTTGTATGGAGGAGACGGACCTGGGGGTATTAGTCGACTCTCAGCTGAGCATGAGCCATCAGTGTGCGCAGGTGGCCAAGAAGGCCAGTGGCATCCTGGCCTGTATCAGAAATAGTGTTGCCAGTAGGAGTAGGGAAGTCATTGTCCCTCTGTACTCAGCCCTAGTGAGGCCCCACTTCGAGTACTGTGTCCAGTTTTGGGCTCCTCACTGCAAAAAAGACATTGAGGCCCTGGAGCATGTTCCGAGGAGGGCGACGAAGCTGGTGAAGGGTCTGGAGCACAGGCCTTATGAGGAGCGGCTGAGGGAGCTGGGATTGTTCAGTCTGGAGAAGAGGAGGCTCAGGGGAGACCTCATCGCTCTCTATAACTACCTGAAGGGAGGTTGTAGTGAGCTGGGGGTCAGCCTCTTCTCTCTTGTAACTAGTGACAGGACGAGGGGGAATGGCTTCAAGTTGCACCAGGGGAGATTTAGGCTGGACATTAGGAAATACTACTTTTCTGAAAGAGTGGTCAGGCGCTGGAACGGGCTGCCCAGGGAGGTGGTGGAGTCACTGTCCCTGGAGGTGTTCAAGAAATGTTTAGATATAGCGCTGGGAGACATGGTTTAGTGGGGTTGTTGGTGGTAGGTGGATGGTCGGACTGGATGATCTTGTAGGTCTTTTCCAACCTAGCTAATTCTATGATTCTATGATTCTATGAAATACTTAGGTTAATTCATACAGCTTTAAGGATTATCACTTATCACTTTGTTTAGGAACCTCTCCTGTAACAACCCCACTGGCTGAGAACAAAAGATATTAAAAAGCAGTGCTCTGTCCTCATAATCATAGAATCATAGAATCATAGAATCATAGAATCATAGAATTGCTCAGGTTGGAAAGGACCTTCAAGATCATCAAGTCCAACTGCAACCTAACCATACTGCTCTAACAACCCACCACTAAATCATGTCCCCAAGCACCACATCCAAATGATTTTTAAATACATTCAGGGATGGTGACTCAACCACCTCCCTGGGGAGTCTGTTCCAGTGCTTAACAACCCTTTCTGTGAAGAAGTTTTTCCTGATATCCAACCTAAACCTCCCCTGGCGCAACTTGAGGCTATTTCCCCTTGTCCTGTCACCTGTCACCACTGAGACCAGCCCCATTCTCACTGCAATCACCTTTCAGGTATTTGAAGAGACGAATGAGGTCTCCCCTCAGCCTCCTCTTCCTCAGACTGAACAGCCCCAGTTCCTTAAGTGGCTCCTTGTAGGGCATATTCTCCAAGCCCTTCACAAGCTTTGTTGCCCTTCTTTGGACCTGCTCCAGCACCTCCAAGTCCTTTCTGTACCGAGGTGCCCAAAACTGAACACAGTACTTGAGGTGAGGCCTTACCAATGCCGAGTATGGGGCAGGATGACTTCCCTAGTCCCGCTCACCGCACCATTCCTGATCCAAGCCAGGATGCCATTGGCCTTCTTGGTCACCTGGGCACACTGCTGGCTCATATTCAGCTGACTGTCCATTAGCACACCAAGGTACCTTTCCATGAGGCAGCTTTCCAGTCACTCCTCCTTAAGCCTGTAGGGTTGCCTGGGGCTGCTGTGACCAAAGTGCAGGACTCGACACTTGGCCCTATTGAAACTCATATGATGTACTTTGGCCCATCGCTCCAGTCTATCCAGGTCCCTCTGTAGTGCCTTTCTACCCTCTGGAAGATCAACACTCCCTCCCAACTTGGTGTCATCTGCAAACTTACTGAGGATACACTCAATCCCCTCATCGAGATCATTGATAAAGATGTTGAATAGAAGATGCCTCAGTACCAAGCCCTGGGGGATATCGCTCATAACTGGCCGCTGATTCTCTGGGCCCGGCCATCCAGCCAGTGTTTCACCCAGCAGAGTGTATGCCCGTCCAAACCATGGGCAATCTGTAACAGTGGGAAAGAGAGATATTTATAATGTTATTTTTTTTATTTTTGAAGTTATTTTGTATTTACGCTTTTGAGTATTAAATATTTCTAAAGCAGTCTGACATAGGGATAATTAGATATTATTTTCATATTTCAGTTTATTCTATGCATCCACTGTAAATGCATATGTATCTATGTATATACAACTATACCTTTCCACAAAGATGTATTTATGGTTCTGCTAGATTCCAAAAATATTTCAAATTTGCTGATGTTTCCTAGGAAATTTTGACTTTATTTTTATTATATTCGTAGCTAAATTTTATTTAAAGTGAACATAGTTTTTCTTTACAGAACATTAGAACAGAGTTTAATGTACCTATTGAGATCTACATTTCACTGTTTGCTTACTAAACAGTATTTAGAGGCTTTGGGCAAAGCCACCTACAGAAGGAAAACTCTTATGTCAGCTCACTCTGACATCCAGAAACTCTGAGTACATTATTTTATTATCAAGAATTGTTGATATGATCAATCTACGACAAATGAGTTAGGACACAGTAAATAAGTCCATGTCATTTTGTTGTTCTGCGATGTTTTAAATCCTGTCCAGCAGTTAATCTTCAGGATCCCAGGTGAAATATAGAACTAATTTCTTCAATGTAGTCTAAGGCTTTATAATTCCTGACAAGTATATTCAAAACTCATGCAATATTTCTTCCTACTTGTTTCAGACTTAAACCTGCCTGAATAGTTTGTATTAACACTGTTAAAATAAATCAAAGTAACATATTTATTATAAAAAAGTCAGTTTCTTGCTAGTTCATTGTCCGTCAATTATCTGTCCAGGGGTTTTTGTCCACAGTAAAATTACAGCTTTGAATTTGTATAATCATGTTTTTCGCTTATTATCTAAAACATGTTGCAAGTTCTGTTGAACTACAAAGACATTTAGGAACCTTCAACTACAAAAAAAAAAAAAAAAAAAAAAAAAAAAAAAGGTGTTATTCCCTTAACAAGAATTTCTTACTGCTAGGGTACTCTTCTAGGAAATAGGAGGCTGACAACCAGTGTTTGCTGCTCTTTCAGAGACAAAAACTTAAGATATTCAGTGTGCCTACTCTTAAATTATTTGTCCATCAATCACATGGACAAATGTATAACAGTCGTGTAGCTTACCTTATGCTGTTATCTCTTGAACTGCAGTTATGTGGACTGCCTAAAGTCATGAAATTGAGCCACCAATTGTATCCATAGCATTTTCCAGAATAATTTAAATAAGTTATTACTTGATTGCTTAGGGAAGCTAATGTAAAATGTCCAGTAAAAGTCAAGCTGTATCTGATTCTTCTGCCCATCTTCTAGAAACATTTTAAAAATAACAGTAAGTAGAGTTACATATCCAAAAAATAGTCACAACACAACAGATATCACCAGAAATATAATTTATTTAACTCATTAGATGAATATAGTATGACCTGGGAAAACAAAGTACCAGGAAATTGTAATAGGAGGATCGTCATGAAAGCTTTGACGTGAGGGTGGTGAGGCACTGGAACAAGTTGCCTGGTGAGGTTGTGAATGCCCCCTCCCAGAAAGCATTCAAGGCCAGGCTGGATGGGACTTTGAGCAACCTGGTCTAGAGGGAGGCGTCCCTGACTATAGCAGGGGGCTTGGAACTAGATGATCTTAAAGGTCCTTTCCAACTCAAAACATTTTATGATTCTATGACATATACGTGCCCTGCTGAAAGGGATGGACATGATAAATGAGAAGAGAAACAAAGATGAACTCTTAGTAACTTTGCATCCTTACAGTACAGTTAGAGCAGAATGCTAGAAGGTGATAGTGATCCATGCAGTGAACAATAATTGGCTTTCGATGCAGAAAAAGACACATTGGTCAACTGATCAAAGAGGCTGTTGGCAGCTTAGAAAGTTATAAAGCAATTAAATGAAATAAGAAATCATAATTGAATTCCCACAGAGAGTGAGGAAAATATATTCCTGAACATTTGATATTGTTCAAAAGACAAGACAGCCTGAGGTAGAATCATAGAAAGACTTAGGTTAAAAGGGACATTAAAGATCATCCAGTTCCAGCCCCCTGCTGCAGGCAGAGTGGTCAGCCACTAGATCAGGTTGCCCAGGGCTCTGTCCATCATGGCCTTGAATGCCTCCATGGATAGGGCATCCACAACTTCTCCACAGCGCAGCCTGTACCAGTGCCTCACCACTATCTGAGTAAAGAATTTCCTCCTAACATCTGATCTAAACCTCCCATCTTTTAGTTTAAAACCATTCCTCCCTGTCTGATCACTACCAGACCATGCTCCTTATTTAAGTACTGAAAGGCTGTAATGAGGTCTCCCTGGAGTATTCTCTTCTGCAGGCTGAACAAGCTCAGCTCCCTCTGCCTTCCTTCATAAAAGTGTGCTCCAGCCCTCTGATAATCTGTGTGGTCCTCTGGTCCTGCTCCAACAGCTCCACGTTTTTCTTGTGTTGACATCAATGCACTAACCCAGATGGTGCCTTAAGGGGGCAGAGTAGAGAGGAACAATCGCTTCCCTTACCCCTCTTTTGATGAAGCTCAGGATACAGTTGACCTTTTGAGCTACAAGCACACCCTGGTGGCTCATGCTCATCTTTTCAACCAGCAGGACACACAGGTCCTTTTCAGCAGGGCTACTCATAAGGAGTTCTTTTCCCATTCTGTACTCATATCTGGGATTGCCCTGACTCAAATGAAACACCTTGCACTTGATCATGTGGAACATCACTAGGTTCATGTGGGCCCACAATTTGAGTGTGTCCCAGTCCCTCTGGATGGCATCCCTTCTTCCTATTGCAGGCATGTCCAATCCATGGCCTGCGGTCCATGTGTGGCTCAGCTTGGCCTGGCCTGCAGCCCACCCCCTGCCCTGTTCCATCATGATGGTGGCTCCTACCCCATGAGTGGCCCAGCTAGGCCCCAGGCAGGTACCCATCTCTCAACAACAATCAAACATCGGTGTGCATTCAGCATTATCTTTGCTGAAACCAGCAAAGGTTTCAGCAAGGTGAGGGTGCAGTGCAGTGCTAACTCATATTATTGCAAATAATTTCATGCATTTTGATTCACTGGCTAAACACAACTTTGTGAACATTGAAACATAGGCAGCCCTGCTTTTCATTTTGATAAAGGAATTTGAAAATAGGTTTCAAGATCGCTGAAAAAAATCACCATTTTTTTTTTATTTGCAGTTCTTTTTTTCAGTTGACATAAATAATTACCTGAGAATTTTCAAAAGGAATCTATAGAGTTGCAATCAGATATTCAACTCAAAAAATTGATAATGTCTCTTTACCAGACTTTTATAAGATCTCTTAACAGAAAAAAAAATATCCCTCATTTCAAAGACACGCCCTATTCATATCATCACTTTTGGGCAGTACGTAAAGTTGTGAACAACTATTTTCAAATATGAAGTTCAAGAAGAGTAAAATTTCACCAAAAATCTCTTCCAAACATCTTGAGAATTCACTAATAATTGTAACCACTTCTATCGAACCAGACTGATGCATTAGTTTCACAAAATCAAGGTCAAATATCCCACTAGTTTTATGTTTTTATGAAGTCAATACTATTAACTGTTCAAGACATGTTACCCAGAAAAAAAAAAGTAAGTTTCTAAACTCCCTTTAGTTCTGTACAGAACTATGAAATAAATGACTGCAGTTATAATCAGAAATTAGTTTACCATGAATGAACACCAAAAGTATGTTTCTATGGTTTAGGTCCACCATGGTCAGCCACTGTTTGAAAGTTTCAGACCACAATGGCAGAAAGTATTTACTTTTAGCTTATCAGAAGTATAATTATATATTCATTACAGGAAGTAGAGGCATATTTTACCAAACGCTAGCATAAAAATAATAGTATTGCCAAATATACATAGACTAATTTACAAGGTATATGCATATATTAGGCAAAATAAGAAATGAATGGCAATGGAAAATAGGAAAATAATCCAGTATTTATTGAGTCTTCTGGATAATTTTATTACCACAACTTATTAATTGAATATGATGTACTTTTTACAGCAGAAAACACATCTTCTTCTTTTTTTCCCTAATTATTTAAAATGAAAAAAAAATTGTTCATACTTGGAGACATGATAATATTTATCTGTCTGAATGTTGCTTGTCTCAAAATGTATGAAAATTTCTTTGTAGCTGTTAATTTATTTTATTCCCCCTTTCTTTAGTATTAAGAAATATAAAGCAGATAGATTTCCTATAAACTAGTATTTCTAGTATTTTCTATCTTCTGATGTTCAAATTATTGTGTTTTTTTTTAATTAAATAACTGTAGAGAGTCTTCACACATTGGAATTAGTCATAGAGGTAGAATTTATCAAAGATGCATTTTTATTCTTTAGGAAGCTGATCCTGGCTCTCCACGGGGAGAGCTGTCATCAACTTGAATAGCTATGAAACCAAGCTCAGTGAGGGAAACTCAGGTAGCTGAAAAGTTTTATTAATAGATAATACAGTTAGAGATCAAGAAACTTAGAACTTAACTCCTAGTTATTCTTCAGAACTTCAATAAATTACATACTGGTGAATCTGATTTCATTCTCTGAGATATCTATTCAAAGTTATTTAGAAAAAAATTGTATTCACAGCTATCAAAAAATTGGACTGTCTGCCTTGCCAAGATATCACAATACCATGAACACAGAAATACATTCTATACTCAGCAGCTTAAATTTTTTCCTCTTTTTTTCCTTTTTATATGCATAATATAACAATTTATAAGCACAGAATTAAATGCTGAATTAATATAAAATTTACAATTATTTGGAAAAAAAAAGAAAAATCATTTTGGAATAAGTAATGTTAGCATTATATTATGTATTCTACTTTTCAATCATAAGAATATTCAGTCAGTATTTAGGCCATTTTTTGAATGGAAACCATGAAAGTTATGTGAAAAGTAGGAATCTTAGCTCTCCTTCCCTTTTAATCTCCATATTCGCTTCACAAAAATCCATATTTTTTTCACATTATCTAGCTCTTTTTTTTTGTACATATATAGTGAGATTGAGACAATGAAACAGTTAAATAAATAAACAGCTCCTCAGGAGGTGAGTTGAGGTGCATTTGATCCAACTTAATGTGTCTCACAGAAACTAGAAATTGGATTAATATTGCTTGTTCATGCTTGAAGCACAGAAAAATGTCTCAAAGGAAGATGGAGGGAGAGCTAAAGATCTAAAAATAAAATTCCCAGTGGAAATAAGGATTTTCACAATTCAATTTGGTTTCTTCCAAGGTGTAAGTCTCAGGACACCTGAGACCATGGCAACACCAAAGTGAATAATGTGGAGATTTGAGAGTATTATGTAGTTTGATTGTAGTACTAAATATTTTAGAAAACCCGGAAACATGAAATTAAGGATGTACTAGTACTCATGTACTAGTGAAATACCTAAAAATTAAAAACAGAAAATTAGCATAGATTATACTGACACATAATGCTGATCATATATATTCCAGTTTGCTATTCTTCTTAGTTTTATGATTTAACTTTTCTATCAGTTCTCTAGGAATAGTGTTACCGAACTCCGGTGACCCTTTTAGTATTATTCTTGCACGCAGAGAACCAAAACCCAGTGCTGGCCAAATACCACACACAGTATCAATATGATATGCAGCAAAATGGCGTTTATTGGTAAAAGCTACAGAACTATATAGTATTTCTTTTTACTAGACTGTTCCAGAAGCTCATACAGGCTCCTGGCCAATCATATTGAATCTCCCGCTTCTGACCTGTCGCTTCCAAAAGGCCATATACGGAGTTGTTGTGCCCTTTGTTATGAAAACAAAGAAGCACGGCCCCCTGTGCCTACGACACAGGTTCAAGTAAAGTAGGTGAACCAATAGCAAGCATATGGGGAAGGGCCTTCCGCGTTACAGCCTGAGCTCCATTATTCGCCTAATACAACAGAATAGTTATAATTTCAAGAGGAATTGAGCATAATAATATTTGTAGCATTTTTCAGTTTAATGTGAAATATACTGCAGATATCTGGAGTGAATACTATTTTGTTATCGGTACCTTTTGTCCACCATCTGGACAAGCATAAATATCTAGCTACTGTACTCACACTACCTATAAATAGTTCAGTTCTGTCTACATTGTAATAGAGAATCAGAGTTAGTGTGCTGAGCAACTTATAATCAGAGCAGGCAATGTATTTTCCCAAAGTTAAATGACATAAATTACGGTATAGTAAGATTGCTTATAACTGATTGATGATGTACTACTTTTTTTTTTTTTTTTTTTTTTTTTTTACCATTTTAACAAACTGTTGCACTAGTAGTTTGAAGGAGCTAATAATCCAGTTTAAGATCAAGTGTTCAAAGACAGTTTTTAAATTTCGGTTGATAACCTCAGATGGTCTGTATAAAGGAGCATTTCCAGAGGGTTATTTACCTTACCATTTTTGCCAATTTCTGAACAAACAGTTGTTCTGCAATTTCATTCTGAAGTGTCTATTGGACATCTAGAACTCAAACTTATTCATAATCGTATTTCTAAGTGTCTTTAGAACTGTCTACATACTGACAGATGACAGCAGAGTTTGTTTTTTTTTTTTTTTAAGATACATAGATAGTGAAGTAAAATCTTTGTCCCCAGATCCCAAAAGAAAAATGTTTTTGTGCCTGTATTAAGAGCTTTGTCAGGAAAGCCTGGCATATTAGTTCCTCCCCTGCATTTCCTTTTTCCATCCCATTTTCCTTCCCTTTTTCCCCTCCCCTCCCCTCCCCTCCTGTCCCC
>NC_034409.1:146243401-146289733 GCF_002078875.1 Numida meleagris
AGAAAGAAAGAAAGAAAGAAAGAAAGAAAGAAAGAAAGAAAGAAAGAAAGAAAGAAAGAAAGAAAGAAAGAAAGAAAGAAAGAAAGAAAGAAAGACTTACCTATTTGTCATGGTTTTATGATTTTTGGTTATTGGTATTCCATATCATAACAACATGTAGTGAATGTACCTGGTTCTAAGAAGAGAAGGACTACTACAGTCCCCACGGTACTTTGCTCCTCTGTTACCATATCCGGCCAGAGGGAAAAGATAAAAACTTGCAGATCACGAGACCTCGTTCTCTCTTTCTGCCCGTCGCTCGTCCTGGCAGCACCTCGCTCTCCAGCTGTCTTATCGTTAGTAGTAGAGTAAGGCCTACCTTGATTTTGGGACATTCTCTCTCTCTGTATTGGATTTATCAGCTTAAATGGTAATTATATTGTATTATAGTGTGTTGTTTTGCATTCTGATATCTTATTTAGTAAATTGGTTTGTTTCTCCTCAGATTGTTGCTGCTGTTTTTGCTCTCAGGCCCATTTCCTTACCCTTTTTCCCTTTTCCCTTTTCCCGGGGCGTGGGTCCGTGGGTCCCCCGTCCCATTCGTCACTGAACTGGGCCGAACACCCATAAACTGTTGATCCTATTTCTGATCAGCTTCCATTTAGGACAGTTTTGTGTAACAGCTTTGCATCTTCTTGTGTGAAATATTTTTGAGAAAGCCAAAGTAATTTAATTTAAAAGTAGTAAGGGATTTTTTAGTATCAATAAAATCCTAAATAATCGACTCAGTGTGTTTGTCTTCAATGTTTATTTCTTACTGAAAATAACATAAAGACAAAAGTCTTCAGTGTAGATGATACAGAGTCTAAGAAGGAAAGAGATCTATTTCCTATCACAACAAAAGGCGAAAAATAATTAATATGTCGATATTTAATCATGCTACATAATCACTCAGTACAAAATGCTTCATGATTTAATTCAGCAAGATTATTAAGTCAAAATACACATATTCCCATTTCTTATGAAAACACTTTAAAACTGAAGTGTTAAATATTTTTAAGTTCTTGAAAGTGCTAAAATTTATCTGAGGTGAGAAATAAAAAGGATGAGATTATCTCATATCTCTTAACTAAACTGAAGTCAAACAACTTTTGCAGAACTTGAGTGTGCAGAATCTTAGATTTACTTTAGAATGAATTAACATATTTCACAGATGATCGTACTACTACAGCTTTATTACGGCATCTGTACTACTGCTGCTGCTAGCTTCTACTTTGCTTCTTCTTACGATGCCTTCTCTACAAGTTAAGGCAGCTTCACATTCAAATACTGTGAGTTTGTCCCGTCAGTTGTATTTCTAAAATTCCTTTATCTTCGTCTAATATTCTTTTCAAAGATACTTTTCTTGTATTCATTCAAAGATCCTGAAGAATATGCACACTGACTACTGACAAGGACTGAGAAGTTACTGTCACGTGTCAGCTATAGCAAATACTGGGTTCTTTGATGTTCTTCAGTTATTTCTATGATTAATTCATTTTGATTGGTGTAAAATTTTTGCCAAATTGTAGGCAACAGGAAACAGCTAATCTTGATGTAGAATGCTTATTTTTAGAAATTTTCTCTAAAAAAAATGTTTAGGGTATACTGATTTAGCTGGTTAATTGCACTTTGTTTTTTTGTTTGTTTTGTTTTAATTTGCTACACATTAATTCCTTTCATTGTCTGGCACTTGTTATTACTTAGCTTATCACTTGACTGTAAGTATCTTTTACATATAGAGATAATACTTCAAGTCTAGAAAATCTTGACCCAATATAAAAACACAAGAGAACAGCCTGAAGCTGGTATTTCTGATGAATTAATGAAGTGATTCATAAGGCAGGGAAAGTAATAATGTGCTAGCAGAGAAAACAAATTTAGTAAAATATTCATTAATGACAATAACAACAACAACAGAAACAAAACAAACAAACAAACATCAAAAAATTCAAACAAACAAATATCTTCCCTAGAAAATGACTGTACAGAAACTTGAGTCATTTTGTACAGAACTTTCAGAACTACATCCTTTTAGGCTTGGAAACTGCATCAAAATATTTTGAAGAACTGAAGACAATTCATTTTGACAGCTGGTACATGCTGAGAAAAAACTGTTGAGAATGTTAATCCTTACTAAGGAAATTCTGATAGTTCAGTATTTTCACAGACAAGAAATTATTATACAAATTAAAAAGTGTGTCAGAGAAGAAGACTCAGTTTTCATGTCCAGCACTACAATATTTGAGTAAAAATTTACAATCAATTAAAAATTTACAGTCAATTTACAATCTTATAGAGTAAGGAGTGTACAGAGCTAGGGATGTGTAAAATTCATGGTGTTTGAAGACCTTAAACAATTACATAGATAACCCAAATTACCATTGGCTGGGTTTGACTGCATGCAGGTCAGATGGAGCAATCTGGACTTCTAGTGTTATGATCTCCGTTGAATCTCAAAAATATCACAGAATCATAGAATCATAAAATGTTTGAACTGGGGGAGATTACAAGTTCAAATTGCTCAAAGCCCCATCCAACCTTGCCTTGAACACTTCCAGGGATGGTGAATCCACAACTTCTCTGAGCAGCCTGTTCGAGTGTTTCTCCACCATCATTATGAAGAATTCCTTCCTTACAATCATAGAATCATAGAATCATAGAATGACCTGAGTTGAAAAGGACCACAGTGATCATCTAGTCTCAACCCCCCTGCTGTGTTCAGGGTTGCCAACCACTAGACCAGTCTGCCCAGAGCCACATCCAGTCTGGCCTTGAATGCCTCCAGGGACGGGGCATCCACAACCTCCCTGGGGAACCTGTTCCAGTGTGTCACCACCCTCTGTGTGAAAAACTTCCTCCTAATATGTAATCTAAACCCCCGCTGTCTCAGTTTAAAACCATTCCCCCTTGTCCTATCACTATCCACCCTCGTAAACAATTGTTCCCCCTCCTGTTTTATAAGCTCCCTTCAAGAATTGGAAGGCCACAATGAGGTCTCCCCGAAGCCTTCTCTTCTCCAAGCTAAACAATCCTTCTATCTAATCTTAATCATCAAAATCATCAAAATCTTTCTATCTAATCTTAATCTTTCATTTTTTGTTTAAAATCGTTATATATTGTCCGGTCACTAAATGCACATTTTAAAAACACCTCCCCTCATATTTCCCCTTTAAAGTCTGTATCGCTACAATAAGGTCTCCTTAGTGTCTTAGTTTCTCTAGGATAAACCACTTCAGCTCTTTCACTCTTTCAGTCCTTCTTCGTAAAAGAGGTGCTTCAGCCCTTTGGTCATCTCAATCATTCCGGAGGAATCCCAGGAATATAAACAGTCTGGTAGGTGTAATCCTTGTGAAAAGCCCTGCAGAGAAGGACCTGGTGGTTCGGGTGGACTTAACATGAAAAAAAACATGAGCCAGCACTTTTGCAGCTCAGAAAGCAAATGGTATCCTGGGCTCCATCAGAAGAAGGGTGACCAGCAGGGAGAGAAAGTAATTGTCCCTCTCTACTCTGCCCTCGTGAGGCCCCATCTGGAATACTGCATCCAGGTCTGGGACCCCCCAGTACAAGAAAGACATGAAGCTGTTAGAGAGGGTCCAGAGGAGGGCCACAAAGATGATCAGAGGGCTGGAGCACCTCCCCTATGAAGACAGGCTGAGGGAGCTGGGCTTTTTCAGCCTGGAGAAGAGAAGGCTGTATGGTGACCTCACTGCAGCCTTCCAGAACCTAAAGGGAGCCTACAAACACGAGGGCAGTCAACTCTTTGAAAGGGTAGAAAATGGCAGGACAAGGGGAAATGTTTTTAAGTTGAAGGAGGAAAGATTTAGGTTGGTGTCTGAACCCTTCTTTTCTTTTGGCTCAAAGCTTGCTTTCTGAGGTATGTTTTGTGATAAGACTCTAACTGACTTACCAAGGAGGCAAATGGTGGTTGTCGCCATGTGGCAATCAACATCACCATGTGAACATTCGAAAGCATTTCCTTCAGGGCTGTTTGCCCCAGGAAGAGAGTGCTCAGGAGTGTTTACTGGCAGAAGATCTGGCTTGTGACCAAGTAGAGCCAGGTTGGTATGTGAGACTGGGGAATGATACCATCGTATCCTGTGAAAAACAGGATGCGGGTGAGCACCTCCCTGCTCCCTCTTATCTGCTGGCAAGGCCCAGAAGATGGGTTTTCTGCTGAGATCCCAAAGCCAGAAGCTGCCACTCCAGAGAGAGCTGACTCAACCACTAACTGTCACTCCAAAGAGAGCTGACTTGACCAATTTGGACTTATAAATAAGTTCGTACTGCTGCTGGAGGTGGTCGTCAACCAAAGCGGTTGGCAACCGAACAACAAGCCCTGATGACCCATCACCCAAGAAGATCAACGTCGGTGCTACAAACAATGCTGGACCCCTGGTGGTGACTATCTCTCTTGCTTTCTACAAAGACTCCTTGCTTTTTTATCTCTTTTCTATCGCCCACCTTCCCTTCCCCATCTGCCTAAGCTACTAGGATTTGTAATAAACTGTTTGGGCTAACATTTGACCCATTGTGTCTTAATCTCGCCGTCGGGTATACATATATTAAAAGAACCCCTTCTCCCTCCTGTAAATTGGAGCAAGACAGTTGGATATCCAGGGGAAGTTCTTTACAGAGAGAGTGGTGAGGTGCTGGAAGAGGCTGCCCAGAGAGGCTGTGGTTGCCCCATCCCTGGAGGTGTTCAAGATGAGGTTGAATGGGGCCCTGGGCAGCCTGGTCTAATATTAGTTATAGAGGCTGGCAGCCCTGCCTGTGACAGGGAAGTTGGAACTTGATGATCCTTGAGGTCCCTTCCAACTCAAGCCATTCTATGATACTATGATGATTCTATGAGCTCATTGGCCCTCCTCTGGGCCTGCTCTTTTATGTCCTTGTGTCTCTTGTTCTCAAAGCGCTGGATGCAGCGTGACCATGTTTCTTTTTATGCAGCCCAGGATGCAGCTGGCTTTCTGATCTGCAGACATTCATTGCCAGATTATGTTCAATTTTTCATCAGCCAATACCCCAAAGAATTTCTCTGCATGACTTCTCTCAATCCATTCATCCCACAGTCTGTACAAATTAATTAAGAAATTTAATTAAGAAATACAAGAGACTGCCCACCTCACATGCATCAAAATAATGGTAAAATTGACAACATCTTTTTTCCTTCATGTCAGTGTTCTCATGATTATTGTCCTGGATTTAGCTGGGATAGAGCTAATTTCCTTTCCATTGCAAAGGTTGTATGATATTAAGTTTTGGATTTGTAATGAAAATGAAAGTGATAATGTGCCAATCTTTTAGTTGTTGCTGAGTAGTGCTTACAAAGAGTCAAGGACTTTTCAGTTTCTCTTGCTGCCCTGCCAGCAAGGAGACTGAGGGTGCACAGCTGTGAAGGGACACAGACAGGACATTTGTGCTCAACTGACGAAGGGGATATTCCACACTATATGACATGCACAGCAGTAACATTTGGGAAAGAAGCAACACATTCAGAGTTTTATTTTTCTTCCCAAGTAACCATTACAAGTGATGAGTCCCACTTTCCTGGAACTGGCTGAATATCTGCCTGCCAATTGGAAATAGTGAATAATTCCTTATTTTGCTTTGCCTATGTGCACAGCTTTTTGTCTTTATCTCAACTCATGAATTTTCTGTCATCTTTTATCTCTAGATCTATCTGCATCTGTGACTGGAGGACAGCAGTCCCACAGGTCCACTGGCCCAAAAAAGGCCAGGGGGGGGGGAGGCATTGACAATTTACAGGCTGGTTTGGCCCAGTTCTGTGGCTAATGGGGCAGGGGACCCATGGACCCATGCCCCAGGAAAGGGGAAAGGGGAAAAGGGGGAAGGGCAGGGAGATGGGTCTAAAAACAGAACAGCAGCAACAATCTGAAGAGGAAAGATAATTTACTAAATATGATATCAGAATGCAAGATAGCACAATATAATACAAGTGGAATTGAGGGTAATAAATCAAAAATAAGAGAGAGAGTGTGTCTGAAACTGACAGCCTTACTCTAAGAATTGAAGGCAGAACTGCAGGGGAACACACACACCCAGGCAGCAAAAAATAGAGCGTCTCATGACTTACGAGGAGCTTTATCTTTCCCTCTGAACACAAAGTCCTCTGGGGTATGTAGTTCTTCCCTTCTGAGAACCAGGTACCTGGAAATCAGCAGTCCACGGAACTGTAGCATTAACTCTTTAACTCCCAGTGCTTTACATGATCTTATGATGTGGAATACCGATAACAAAAAGTCATAAAACCATGACATTTTCTCACTTTCACTTTTCAGAGCCTCTCCTCCAATCTATTGGGAAGAGAATAAACTCAAATGAGAGGAGGAGTATTGCAATATTTCTAACAATGTGCAAAATTACACTTAATTTGCCTCTCATTTGCTCTCATAGCCTCCTCTAATAAAGCATCTATGTAAGATAGGAATTGATTTTCAGTGAACTATATTGTATTGTTGAGTATTATTTCCTCTGTATATTTTCTTTTAAAAGCTGACATGCTTTCTGTTGAGAAGTGACATCTGTAAGAGACTTAGGAGACAACAGAGAAATGACATCCAGAAAGATCCTCGTATAAAATTATCCACTTCCTATTATAATAGATTTCTTCTAAAAAGATACATATGGAGTGTAACTGAATTAAAACCAAATATATTTCTGACAAAAGGAATTAAAAAATACTTAAAACAGCACAACCCATGTTTCCTCCTCTACATTTGAAAGTCTTTGAAAATTTTAAATGCAAGTTCGGAATTTTTCTGCCATTGTAACAAACCCACTAGGAAAACAAAACAAAGCAAACAAAATAAAACAAAAAACTCCAGTGCATAAATTATGTGTATGTGTGCTATCTTGCCACACAGAAAACATCATCCCTTGGCAATAGTAATGCAACAAATTTGTTCAGCAAATCTAAAGAAAAAAATCCCTTAACAGACTATAGTGTATCAAAGTAATGAACAAAATAGAAGGTGGGTTTTTCTTTTTTTTTTTTGGAAAAATATTAATTTACAAATCAAATAGCAGCAAAAGAGAAAATGTAAACAAATATGCATTTCTACATCTCTATGTCTCTTCAGATAATAGGTACAAACCATTACTGCACTTCAATCAAAACTAAAGTCTGGATTCATTCCAACAAATTTGCAAATTTAATTCAATTTTCTTACTTTCTTTCAACTATCATTAAAGTCAAAGGAGAGAAAAAGTCACCAAAATACGATGATTTTTTAAATGTTTTTCTCTTTCTTTTGAATAAAATATGAACAGTCAGTCAACAACTCTTGTCTAAATGGTATCTCAGTAAAATTCTTAAATTTATGTGAAGTAAATCAGTTTCATATCAGTAATTTAATAATATTTAAAATGTGTACTTGATAAAGATGTTTTCTATTTCAATGCTCAAAGGTTCAGTGGGTGCTTGGCTGCTTATAAAATTTCTTTGATCCAAAGTCCCTCTGTGATATGTTTGATATGTTTTCCCCATGGCTTTAATTAACATAACAATTTATATTTATCTGACATCCTTAAAAACAATGAGCTAAATGCTGTAGTTGAAATTTAATTTAAAGTGTATCTTTTTCAGATTATTGTTTTGAGATAAGTAAAGAATTCTCTGTGTATTTAGTGTAAAGAAGGAGTAAAAGAGATTACATGCACCATTTTACTTTTATGGTAGCATAATGAAGCTTCGAATGAAGCAAAAGTTGTTTTTAATTTATTTCTTTTTTATATCTTTCCCTGTTTGAGCTTGTCATCTGCAGTTTAATTTGAAGTCTAATAGATAGTGAGATTCTAGAGAGAACTGTCATCTCTATGTTGCAAATAAATGTGTAGTTTTCTATCATTTTTCAGTAAGTGTTGCAAATGGAAATTATACACTTCACTCATAAGAAGAACATGGGAATACATTTGCAGATATCAAATAATGATTTAAAAAAGCTTAAATTTAAATAAGATAGTTTCTTTACAAGATTCAAGGTGTCAGTGTGCACTTGATTATTTACTGCATAGAGGATGGGGTTAAACATACTCATGCAGGTCATCCTCCCATTGAGTCACGAGGCTCAGATTGGTCCTTGCTTTCTGAATTCCTTCTCAGAAAAGTTGAGGTGCAGTTGAACCCGAATTTAGTCCTAGACTTGATCAACCATTTATGTCTCAATGTTGAGGAAATTCTCCTACTGAGTCATGAAGTTGAGTGGACTCATTTACTTTCTAAAATACTTGAACCAAAAAGATAAGGAACTTAGGTGCAGCTGAACCCACTCCTAGCCCAGACTTAGTCAACAGTTTGTGTCCCAGGGATTATAGGTGCACAATCAAAGACATAATTTTAGCAAAGCTTATAAAGATTAACCAACTATTAGTCACTTACTTACTGATCTATATCTGCAGGAGTTTCTTGACGTTAAGGTGTATGGGACCTCTGCAGGAGGTATAATTTTGAGAGGTGTTCCTACTAAAGGAGAGATTCCGACATGCAGCCTACTGCTGTGCAGAAAATTTAACCAGGCTCTTGGTCTGCTCAGTATTTATGAGGTTAGAAAACTGACTTTTAGTTATATTTGCATACCAACTACAGATATTAGTTTCTTCCAAATTTGACAAGAATTGGATGTTGACAGACTGTCACAGAAACAGTCTTAGAATTCAAAATCTGAGGGTGGCACTTCACAATCACTTACCTATCTGTTCTCCTTCTTCCCATGTTCCAGTCTCCAACTGTGAGGATAGAGAACACCACCTGCACTCCAAATCCCTTTAACATTTTCCTTAGAGATATAAAGCCTCTTGGTACTTCATAGTCTCCACACTGCAGACTCATGATCTGACTTGTGGTTAGTTTATCAGAGATAGTAGTCTCTTTGAATCACAAATGTAGGATCCTGGCAGGCAGCAAACCTCTCAGAGAGATTGTCCAGATGGCAAATGGGTTCTTCAGTGCCTCTTAGGGATGACTACTATCACTCTTTGCCTTTTTTTTTTTTTTTTTTTTTTTTTTGATGGCACTGGTTCTAATATATTTGTTTGATTGGAACAACTTAATATGGTTGTCCATTCCTAAGTCTTGACTGTTACTGATGCTCTTTCCTCTTTCCAGCCTCAGAGTCCTATCTCTGCTGCACAGGGACATTTTGGGAAGAAGGAGGAGGTTCCTACTTCTGTTATGAGCAGAAACAAGATCCAGTTGCCCTTGTCTTGAGTGTTGTTGCAATCTGCCTCCTCAGGGTTAGAAGCTAGCCTAGCTTCTTCTTGCAGGGGCTTAAGACAAGGCTGTCAGTATGCTTGTGTCTGTTCACAACATTACACATCAATCTCTCTCTGGTTTCCATATGTAGTGCTGCCTGGTGATTTCCGTTCACAATCTGATCATTTGATAGAAAAGTTCATTGAGCTGAGAACACTTGCACTCATGACTCCCACTTCTGCCCTAAGATCCTAGGGGAACTTCCCACACAACCAATGATTGGGTTGGCTCTTTTACTTCTTGGCAGATTTCTTTCAGCCCAATGCTGTTGTCAGATGGTCACATAATCATAAATTAACCCTTGGCTATTGTGTTGTCATCTTTCCCCTAAGCCCACTTTGAGCTAGATGTAACAATCATGACCAGTCACAGCCATCGTTACTGCCACTGATGATTATCTGCTTAAGTCAGATGCAGCCACCATGACTGCCACTCGTGGTTATTGCCTGAGCAGGATTACAGGAAAGTAAGGGTCAGGAAGAAAGCACACTGTCACATACAGTCATTTCCACTTTGATAATCCCAGTTTCTTGTTGTCATGAGGATAGAGCAACAGATTTTTAAAATAAACCATTATGCAATATCCCTGATAAATTTATTTGCTTTTCTTTCCTGGTTCTCAGCAGCACTGAGGTTGTTTCCTAGTAGTTAAAAGATATCTTCAAAATATGTTGTTAATTTTCTTCTCTGTCTTCCTTAGTTCCTCTGGAACAGCCTTCACAATCCGGAAATGCTTTTTTTTTTTGTCTCTGAAAACCACGTGCAATTTATACAGTATGTACACATGCCATTACCCAAGAATCTGACAATAATTCTCACAATATTCAGAGCAGTGAATTAGAACATTTCCTACTCCTCTGTAAGTGCCAGGGGGATTTCTTCTGGAAATTATTATTCTTATTATTATTTCACTTCAGGATATCAATGGCTTCTTTAGTTTTTCCAGAATGTAGATGCACTTTATATTACTTATGTAAACAACTGAAAAAACTTCAAAGATTTATGAAACATCTGTGTCTGTTACTAAAGAGAAAAGCAATTACTATTATACATTATAGAATGCTATGTACTGCATGTTTTTCACAGAAGGGAAAAATATATACGTATGATAGAACTGAGAGCCTTAATATCATCTCACCAACCTGCAGCCAGTAATCCCACAAAAGATTTGTCTTTTGCATCAGAGACAGACATAAATCTATAATGAAGGTTCTTATCAATATTCTCCTAGGCTTTCTGTTCACTTCCTCTGTTTGTTTCCCATAATTCAGAAGTTAGTCCAATACATTTGTTCCCTTTAATAAATCCTTTTAAGCATTCAATTACAAATGGGTGAGCAGGAAAAAGGAAGGTAGTGTGAAAACTCTTGTTCATGCCAAATCATTTAAAAGGCTATATTTTTTAAAGGAGGATGTTTTAAAGGAACCGTGACAGGGCTATTAATGGCTGGCTCCCTTGCCTAATTTTTTTGACTGAAGCCAAGTAGTAACATTATTGTCTTGCCAGGACTTTTGATGGATGTGTATCATGAGAACAAATGATTAACTGGTCTCACTTTGTTGAGAGAGAAAGAGTCTGTCAAGCAACTTTATAGGTAATGGAGAGACAGAGCCTCCCATACAGCATAATTAACCCCTCTGTACACCAGAGTAAACATTTAAGTGAGTCAGACATTAGAAAAATATGAAGAGTAAGGGGTGACTATTTGAGATACAGATGTCTATACTCTAAATAACTAAAGCTAGTGGAAATATATGTGTGTCAGAGTTCTGTATGTTATGTAATATTAACCTGGTGGCTCATGTACAGACTGAAAAAGAATGAAGAATAATGTTGAAATAAATCAAATTTTATGCAATTTGTAATATAGTCCTTTGGTTTAATCAGTGAAGGCATATTTGTATTGAAAAAGGAATCACTGAAACTACTGTAATCCTTTGTGACACTGTTGGAATCCTGACCTTAGTGGATCTCACCATATTTTTGCAGCTGAATTCTTTCTGTTATAGGTTTCAATCTGCAGGCAGAGATACACTGGTTCTGTGAACCAAAAGGCAAATGGGAAACTCTTAATCCTGATTTTCACATTTGTAATTCTGAGACCTGCAGTATCACTCTTACATAAAGTATAAAAATGTGTAGATAATATATAAAAACCTGTAGATCTGTAAGATTTTAGCAGCTTTCAAAATGACATAATTCTTTGAGGCTACTTAAATACTGAAGGGAAAAGAAAAAGAATTACTTTAAGGGATTAATAAGTAGTTTTATGACCATTTGAAGTGTAAAGAACTTAGTCCAGCAGAGATGTAGAACTAAATCAGCTATGGTGAAATGATCTTTCAAGTGCATAAATACCAGAATTGCAATTTTGAATCCACAATGATCTGAAGACCTTCATCTCATGGCACATAATTGACAGGTCTCAAATACTTATTTAAAATGCTGAGAGAAAAAAATACAAATACAGATCAATTCACTGGTGAAATGGATGTTACTATGGAAATGAACCAGCGTGAATTTATTATAAAGAGAGAAATGACATGAAATGACAGACTTCTGCAGTTTTGGGGGATAAAAGAGAACAGTTTTCAAAATTTCAATTGTCCTTTCTGATACACTGATGCAAACCCATGTAAGTGCTGCTAAAATGTGTTGTATTACAAAATTGTAATCAGAGCATTACACTTTGCTTTTCTCTAGGAATAGTCATAAAGGACCAAAACAACACTTGTTTCTGATGATGAAGGAAAATTGATATATTAAGAGACAGAATATCTTTTTGCACAGCTGTTACTGAAATATTTTTTCATTCATCTATAGCTAATCAGAACTGTGGATTTCTTCTTCAGCTCCTTACTTTTTGTTTGCTTTTCTATGCTTTTATGTAATTGCATTGGAAAATATTTACATTATTCTAGAAAGTATATGAACACTGAAATTATTGGGAAAATATATGTGTCTCTGCATAAGAAAATCTCCTGTTTAATCCTCTTGCCCATCTAGTGAACAGCTGAGGTTCTTGAGAAACATAAAGGCAGAATAATTATTTAAAATATAGCACTGTGGAATGACCAAAATTTTATCATTAAAAATGAAAAAATTAGATGGTGAAAAAGTATTTAAAAATATATTAATAATTATTTTATAGTAGTAATTAATGTTGATTTTGTTTTAATATCATAAACAGAAGTTGGAGAAAACTTCCTTGTCACCCAAATGAGCCATCTTGAAAAATGAATGAGGTATCATTTAATTTGATCCTAAGGAAAAAAAAGTCTGATTCAAGAACAAATAACATGAAAAACTTTTTCTATTGAAAAACAAGAATAAGAACTGCTTGAGACAAAACTCAGGAAAGGAAGATTCTCCTTTTCAGCTCATTATTCCATTCATTTTCACAGACTGGTCAACTTTCTCTTAAGTCTAAGTAGATTTGAACACATACTTTCTTCTCACAGAGATTTTTAATAATAAAATTATGGAACCATAGTATGGTTTGAGTTGGAGGGGAATTTAAGATTGTCTAGTTTCAAGCTCCTTGCCATCGGCAAGGAAACTTTCCACTAAATCATATTGCTCAGAGTCCCATCCAACTTGGCCTTGAATACCTCCAGGGATGGAGTATCCACAACTTCTTCAGAGACATACCGCTCTCCGAGGTAAGAATTTCTTCCAAATGTCTAATCTAAATCTACGTTCTTTTAGTTTAAAAACCCCTGTCCTATCATTACATTTCATGACAAACAGTCCCTCCTCATCTTTGCTCTAGGCCCCCTTTAAATACCAGAATGTTCCTATAAGGTCTCCCCAGAGCCTTCTCTTCTCTAGACTGAACAACTTCAGTTCATAGCCTGTGTTCATAGGAGAGATGCTCTGGGCCTCTGATCAACTTTGTGACCCTGCTCAACTAACTTAAATTCCTTTTATGACAAGGTTGCCCACCTAGTTGATGAAGGGAAGCCTGTAGATGCAATTTTCTTGGATTACAACAGAGCTTCCAGCACTGTTTCTCACAGTATCCTTCTGTACAAAATGTCCAGCACACAGCTAAACAAAAAAAATAATGCAATGGGTGAACAATTGCCTGAAAGACTGGGCTCAAAGTTAGCTCAGAACTAACTTTGAGATTGAGTTAAATGGAGTTAGCTCAGGCTGGCAGTCAGTCACTAGTAAGGTTTCTCAACATTCCATTTTGGGTTAAGTTCTCTTCAATGTTTTTATAGATGATCTGGATGCAGGACTCTCAATGTACACTAAGGAAATTTGCAGATGGCACTAAACTGGGAGATACTGTTGACTCCCTCAGAGGCAGAGAGGCCTTGCAGAGACATCTTGACAAATTAGAGGACTGAGTAGTTACCATTCAAGTGAAGCTGAACAAGAACAATGCCAGATTCTAAAGCCAGGATGGGGAAATCCTGGGTATATACAGACAGAGTGTGGATTTAGAGATTGCAAATTGAAGGTGAGTCAACAGTGTGCCAATTGTGCCTTACGGTACATCAGCCCCAGAACTGCCAGCTGGGTGCAAGAAGGGATTGTCCCACTCTGCTATGAGCTGGTCTGGCCTCACCTTGAGCACTGTGTCAATTTGGGGTGTCACAATGTAAGAAAGACATAAAACTATTAGAGGGTGTCTAAAGGTCTATGAAGATGGTGAAGGGTCTAGAAGGAAAGACATGTGAGGAGCCACTGAAGTCTCTTGGTTTGTTCAGCCCAGAGAATAGGAGACTGAGAGAAGGCCTCATGGTGGTATACAGCTTCCTCATGACAGGGAGAGGAGAGAGAAGAGCTGATTTCTTTTCTTTGGTGACAGTGATAGGAACCAAGGGAAAGGAACGAAGCTACATCACAGAAGGTTCAAGCTGAGTATTAGGAAAAGGTTCTTCACTGAGAGGATGGTCTGGCACAGTAAAAGACTCCCCAGGGAAGTGGTTGTGGCACCACTCCTCCTGGAGTTCAAGAAGCGTTTGGAAAATATTCTCAGAAATATGGTTTGAATTTTGATTAGTCCTATGTGCAGTTGGATTTGAATATACTTGTAGGTCCCTTATGACTCAGGATATTCTATGATTCTATGAAATTATCAACTTTTTATAAGTAGAAAGGTATAAAAAGAGAAATCTAAGAAAATAGCTATGGAAGCACAATGTTCATTACCTTAAATACCAAGAATGCTCTATCAATTTCAAGATTAAATTTAGCAGATTGCTTCTCACATTGCTATTTATAAAATATCATCAGATGTTTAGCATCCGCAAAAAACGAAGGAATCATACTTATTATTGAGTATTTACTGCTGCTGTGTATTCTTTTAGGAGGCCATCCTGTACTATTATCTGAGTTGAGAAACTTCACAATTAGAGGTATAAAACACTTGGATCTAAAAGAAAATGAATGGTACTGCATGTTCCATTGAAGAACACCGTGTGACTTCCTTTTCCTCATGATATTTATAAATGTTATTCATCACTGATTGTAATAAAAATGTCACCTGTAATACTCACCTTCCCTTTCGTTTATATTCTCTCTGAAAGCTTTCTGGATATGCAGCAACTCAGACACAGAATAGGCTTAGCAAAGTTAAGATGTGGCCTTAACCTCATTCTCTGGGGAGAATTCTTTTTAATTTAATCATGGAGGAAGTCTACATGATTAGTTTAGATTAGATACCTTTCTAGAAAGTTTAAGTCTAACATAAGCATGTGAGTATACTCCATATAGTTTGAATCAGAAGATGAGTTTAAATCCCTGTTCCCTCGAATTTGACTTTAAGACTACTTAGAAACATTTATGGTCAGTTACAGTCATTAAATGCTTCAGAATCTATGCTACTGAAAATCCAGGATATTTTTAAGGGTTTTTTTTTTTTAATGCTGTTTACCAAATAAAAATACTTGTGTTCCTGTAAATCCAACAAAAAAAAAATACAATTTTAAGAAAGGTATTAAAATAAATTTTATCTCTGTTCTCTGATGTATTTAACAGGTTTTGTTTGTTTGTTTGTTTTTAAAAATCAAAATTAAAGCTAAACTTTAAAAATGATATTTTTTTAGTTGGTTATTGTAATTTACTAAAGAGAATATGTTACCGAGTATGTCTGGATCTGAGAGACAGGATGTCTCAGGAGCAGAGGCAAACAAACAACTCACTCAGAGCATAGAGGGTTACAAATTTTATTCAACTTATACTCCCACACACACAGGCATCCATTCTAGAGAATCCCAGTAAGTGGCAAGCAGAAACTCCCTAAGGAAGTGCACCATTATTTACAGACCCTTGAGAGTCAGCAAACCACTGAACAGGAGAGAGAGAAGGAACATGCTGGTGGAGGATTCAATAGATAGTACCAGTAGGGCATCCCCTGCTTCAAAGTGCACTTTTCCTCTCTCACTCACTGCAGCCTCTCCTACTTTTATTCTCCTCGGGGTCTTCAGGGCGGCCAATGCATGATACAAAGCCCAAGTGGATCACCTGCTTGCAGAACAAGTCTTTGCAAAAACAAGATAAACTACCAAGGTCAGCTCCCACTACAAAACATTTGCTGTATCCACAAATATCACTTCCCTTAAAACTGTCAGAATACTTTGTTCCATCCCAGGATCATTCTTAGGTCAGGGATCTTTAGGTCCCTGACACAGAATGTTTTAAGGAAATCATTTTAAAAAAGAAAGCTTCTACTACCTAATAATATATAAATTTATATTATACAGACTTGTTGATTGCCTAGTGCTCTGTTCTATTTAGATCCCTCTGAAAGCCCTCTCATTCCTCCAGGGAGTCAAACGCACCTACGAGTTTACTGTCATTTGCAAACTTCCTAAGGATCAGTCCTACATCCCAATAATTGATAGAAATGTTGAACTGGCCCAGGAATTGAGCCCTGGAGAACGCAGCTAGTGAATGGCTACCAGCCAGATGTAGGCTTATTCTGTATAAAACTTTGAGCTGTACTGTTGAGTCAATTCATCTCCTAGTGTAACGTGAACCTGTTTATTTCACAGACAGTTAATCCAGGAAGATGCAGCTAGGGATAATATCAAAGACTTTACTAAAATCCAGAAAGATCAGCCACCTTACCTTCATCCGCCAAAGGGCTGACCTTATCATAAGAGAAGAGTAGTTTACTAAGACAGGACTAAGCTTTGATAAGTCCAGTTTGTCTAATAATAGCCTCATCCTTTATATTTTTTTTCAGTAGCACCTGGGACAATCTTCCCCTTAACTTTTCCAGGGACTGAGGTTAGACTAAAAGGTTTTTAGTTTCCTGGGTGTCATGCTCTTTTTGTAGATGGGTATAATGCTAGCTGGCTTCCAGACAGCAGGGACCTCCCCATACTCCCATGATCTTTGATAAATTGCTGACAAGGTCCCCCGCAACATCCTTCTCTCCAGACTGGAAATATATAGATTTGATGCGTGGACTGTTTAATGGATGAGAAACTTTAAGGTTGTACCCAGAGAGTGGTGGTCAATGGCTCAATATCCGGATGGAAATCAGTGATGAGTACTGCCTCTCTGGGACCAATGCTCTTCAATATCTGCATCAGTGACTTGGATAATGAGATTGAATGCACCTTCAGCAAGATTGTGGATGACACCAAGCTATGTAGTGTGTTCAGTACATGTCAGAGATGGGATGCCATCCAGAGAGACCTAGACAGGCTGAGGCAATGTCATGAGGTTCAACAAAGCCAAGTGCAAGGTCTGGCACCTAGGTCAAAGCAACCCCCACTATCAATACTAGTTGGGGTTCAAAAGGGTCGACAACAGTCCTGCTGAAAAGGACTCAGGGTTCTGGTGGATGGGAAGCTGGACATGGGCCAGCAATGTGCCCTTGCAGCCCAGAAAGCCAACCATATCCTGGGCCGCATCAAATGAAGCATAGCCAGCAGGTCAAGGGAGGTGACCCTGCACCACTACTCTGTGTTGGTGAGACCTCACCTGTAGTACTGCATTCAGATGTGGAATCCTCAGTACAGGAGAGACATGGACCTGTTTGAGCATGTCCAGTGGAAGGACACAAAAATGACTGAAGGATCAGAATGCCTCATATATGAGGGTGGGCTGAGAGGGCTGGGGCTGTTCACCCTGGAGAAGAGAAGGGGAACCTGATAGAGTTCTTTCAGTATCTAAAAGGGGGCTATAGGAAAGAAGAGAACAGACTTTTCTGCAGTGTGTGTTGTGAAAGAACATGATGAGCTGGTTTCAAACTAAAAGAAGTAAGATTTAGATGATGTAAGGAAAAAGTTTTTTGCAATAAGGGTAGTGAATAAGAACAAGTTGTCCATAAATGTGAATGCTCCATCCTTGGAGATATTCAAGGTCAGGCTTAGTCAGGCTCTAATCAATCTGTTCTACCTGTGGATGTATCTATTCACTGCAGAGGAGTTGGACTAGGTGACCTTCAAAGGTCCCTTCCAACTCAAACAGTTCCATGATTCTGAGAGGGGTCCAGCTACAACATCTTCAAATTTCTTTAGCACACTGGAGTGAATTCTAGCAGGCTCCATGGACCTATGAATGTCAAGCAGATACAACTGTTTCCTTGCAATTTCAGTGACCACAGGTGGAAAGTCACTACTCTCCCAGTCATTGTCTTCCAACTGTAAGGACATGTAAGCCCAAGATCTGCCATTACTATTAAGTACTGAGGCAAAAAGGCATAGAATGCCTCCACCTTTTCTTCCTTCTTATTTTTTAGGTGACCATCTGCTCCAAGTATCAGTCTGATGTTTTCCTTAGACCTACACTGGTGTCAACATACTTAAAAAATTCTCTTTTTGATGACTGACACCACACTAGCAAGTGTCAACTCAAGCTGAGCTTTGGATTTTCTTGTTTTCTCCCTACAGATATGAGCTGCAGCTCTGTATTCTCCCTGTAAAGCCAGATCTTGCTTCCAGAGGTCACGTATTTTCTTTTTCTGCCCTAGTTCCAGGAGAAGTTTCTTGTTCAGTCAAGCTCATCTTCTGCCCTGCTTGCTTGACTTGCAGCATCATGGGATTTTTCTCCTGGCCTTTTAAAGGTGGATTCCCGAAAAGCTATCAGCTCTCATTGACCCCCAAACCCTCTAGAGACAATTCTTAGAGCAGACTGCTAACTAGATCCCCAAGAAGCTTCAAGTTTGCTCTCTTAAAGTCCAGTGGCAGCTCTGCTGACATTTTTTCAAAAATTTTGAAATTAATGATTTCCTGATCACTGTGGTCAAGACAGACACCTACTGTCACCTCTCTAACAAGGTTTTCTCTATTCTCAAACAACAGATCTAGGGAGGCTCCTTTCCTAGTTGGTTCACTCAATACTTGTGACAGGGAGTTATCTTCAATATGCTTTAAGAATTTTCCAGACTTGCTTGTTGCAGCGGTGTGATATTCTTACTTTATGTCTGGGAAGTTGAAATGGTTTTAAACTAAAGAAGGGAATGTTTAGATCGGATGTCAGGGGGAAGTTCTTTACAGAGAGACTGGTGAGGTGCTGGAACAGGCTGCCCAGAGAGGTTGTGGATGCTCCATCCCTTGAAGTGTTCAAGGCCAAGTTGGATAGGGCCCTGGGAAGCCTTGTTTAGTATCAGATCTGGTGGTTGGTGGCCCTGCCTGTGGCAAGGGGGGGGTCCCTTCCAACCCAAGCCATTCTATGATTCCATGATTCTGTGATTGATTCTATGATTCCATGATTCTATGATTCTATGATTCCATGATTCTACATTTCTATGATTCTATCCTTCACAAGGATGAGAACAACTGATCTTGAGATTTTTCTTAATTGCCTTTAGAATAGCTCATCTACGTCATTGTCCAGTGTGGGTGGTTGATAGCAGACGCCCATGACAACATCTGCTTTGCTATTCATCCCCTTAATCCTTACCCATAGGCTCTCTATTGCATCATCCCTAATAGTAAGGGCTCTACAGTCTAATCACTCCTTCACACAAAGTGCAGCATCTCCACTTCACTGTCTTGCCTATCCCTCCTAAACAGCCAATGTCTCTCCATCCCAGCACTCAAGTTTTGGGAATCATACCTCCAAGCTTCACTAATACAGAAGATATCATAACTCTGGGAAAGGACGAAAGTTTTCATTTCATCACATTTGTTTCTCATACTGTGTATACTGGTATGCATACATCTCAGATGTGCTCCTGAAATCTTCAGTGCTTCCCGGTGTAGCATAGATGCTCCTATTAACCTTGCTGCCCTCAGACAATGATACATCACTCCTTGGCTTAACTTTATTGTTCCTAAATATATCTCCCTCTCTGATCAGTCCTAGTTTAAAGCTTTTTCAATCGGTCTTTCCAGGTTATGAGCCAAGAAATTATTTTTCCAATTGAGACAGGTGGATCTTGCCAGGCTCGAGCAGACCTATTGTCTAGAAGCCCCAGACAATGATGACTTGGGCTAATGTATTTATTTCTTTGTCAGCCTCCATCAGTGGGAGGATTGGTGAAAACACTATTCATGCTCCTTAGACCTTTAATTTTCTCCCTGGGGCCCTAAAATCTTTTCTGATAGATGACAGGCTTCCTGTAGCTATGCTGTTGGTACTCATTTGAAAGAGGACACAGTCTCTTTAAAAATATTTGACATTTAAACTGAAGAAAAAAAAAAAAAACATGCTTTCATTGGCATATTGTGGTAACACAGTGTTGTCAGTGAAACTTTCTGTACTTAGGATAAAATTGATTGTCCTTTTCATACTAATGAACTGTGGAACTCTAGTGAGTAAGGACAGCAAAAGGTTGTATTTGTTTACTCTGATAACAGAGACTCTTTGGAGGCAGAAACAGTCACCTCTAGAAAGAGATATCGCTCCTGTAAAAGTAGGCAGCTAAAATAATCCAGATAGATTGTGCTATGAAATTGCTAATTTCTCTGTAATGCATATAAAAGGAATCTATAAATCAATTTCAGATATGACTGCCTATGATTTCTTTCTTTCTTGGTGGCTATTTTTGTTTATTTCTGTAATAAAAAGGAACACTCTGCGACCAGCAGAGCTGAATTTTGTTTTGCATTGCAAGAATTACCAGAATTTATAGTGCTAATTTCCTCTCACAGGGAGGGACAGCTCTAAAACTTGTCCCTGGAAGTGACTGCATGTTATTTTCAGGAAAGTTTGTTACTTCCTTCCTTCCTTTATTTATTTATTTATTGAGAAAACATTAACCACAAAAACCATAGTATCATAGACTGGCTTGAATTGGAAGGGACGTCAAAGATCGTTTAGTTACAACCCTCCCTGCCATGAGCAGGGTTGCCAACAACTAAATCAGGCACTAGATCAGGTTGCACAGGACCCCATCCAGCTTGGCCTTGAACACCTCCAGGGATGAGGCATCAACAGCTTCTCCAGACAGGCTGTTCCAGCACCTCACCACCCTCTCTGTGGAAAACTTCCCCCTGACATCTAAATTAAATCTCTCCTCCTTTAGTTTAAAATCATTCCCCCTTGTCCTGTCACTATCTACCCATGTGAAAAGTTGATTTCCCTCCTATTTATAATCTCCCTTTAAATATTGGAAGGCTGTAATGAATTCTCCCTCAAGCTTTCTCTTCTCTAGACTGAACAAGCCAAGTTCCCTCAGCCTGTCTTCACAGGAGAGGTGCTCCAGCCCCTTAATCATCTTTGTGGCCTCCTCTGAACCTGTTCTAAAAGCTCCACATCCTTCTTGAGTTGGGGGCCCCAGACCTGGTTGCAATACCAAAAAAAGGATGGAGCCTTACAAGGGCAGAGTAGAGAGGGACAGACACTTCCCTCACTCTGCTGGCAGCCCTTCTTTTGATGCAGCCCAGGATACTGCTGGGATTCTGGGCTGCAAGTGCACATTGCTGGTTTGCGTTAAGTTTTTTATCTACCAGGACCCCTAAGACCTTCTCCACAGGGCTGCTCTCAGAGACCTCTTCTTCTAGTCTGTGTACATGTCTAGGATTATCCAGACACAAGTGCAAAACCTTGCACTTCGATTTGTTGAACCTCATTAGGTTTTCCTGAGTCCACCTTTCGAGTTTGTCAAAGTCCCTTTGCATAATCTTTTGTATCAACTGCACCCCTCATCTTGAAGCCATCTGCAAACTTGCTGAGGGTACACTCAACCCCATCATGTTAAGTTTTTAATCTACAAGGACCCTTGTAGATTAAAAGAGCACAGGGCTGCTTTCAGAGAGCTCAGAAAGCACTTCTCCCACTCTGTACACATCTCTAGGATTACTCCGACCCAAGAGCAGCACCTTGCATCCGGCCTTGTAGAACCACATTAGATTCAAATGGGCCCACTTTTTAAGATTACCAGGTTCCTCTAGATGGTATCCCTTCCTTTCGTCTTACCAGTTTTACCATTCAGCTTGGTGTCATGCGCAAACTTGCTGAGTGCACTCAATCCCATCATCTATGTATGCCATTCATAAAGATGTTTAATAGTACTGGTCTCAAGATGGACCTCTGAGGGACACCACTCGTCCCTGATCTCCACCCAAACGTAGTCACAGAAAACAATTCTCTGGCTGTGATCTTCCAGTTTCTTATCCACTGAATAGTTCTCTCTTCAAGCCCGTATGTCTCCAATTTAGAGATAAGGATGTTGTGTGGGACCATATCGAAGCCTTGCAGAAATCCAGATAGCCAACATTAGTTGCCCTTCTTTTGTCCACCAATGCCCCCACTCTATCATAGAAGGCCGCCAGATTGGTCAGGCACAATCTGTCCTTAGTGAAGCTGTGATGGCTGTCTTGGATCACATGCTCATCCCTCATGTGTCTTAACATCTCTTCTAGGAGGATCCGCTCCATGATCTTCCCAGGCATAGAGGTGAGCCTCACCGGCCTGTAGTGGTCTTCTTTTTTCCCTTTCTTAAAAATGGGAGCAATGTTTCCCTTTCCACTGCAGACTTCTTCTAACAACGTGACTTTTCAAATATGATGGAGAGTAACTTTGCAATCACATCAGTCAGTTCCTTCAGGACCCTGGGACCCTCACATTCAGGACTCTCACATTCAGTCTCCTGAGGCAATCTCAGACTTTCTCTTCTCTTACAGTAGGAGGGATTTTGCTCCCCCAGCCACACACTGTAATAATGAACAGTGAAGAATTATCTGTAGTAAATTATAGGGCTTTCTGGCAGGCTGATATGACATTTTTCCAAGCCTCTGCAAAGAGGACAGGAACTCTCAGGAAACATCATTAGAACTCACTTCCTGTTTGTATTTGAATATTAACCCTTTCTTTATTGTAGAGATAAGTAGTTTCTCATTACTGCATTTGACCAAGTGAAAAGGTGAAACAAAGTTCACAGACTGAAATAAGTAACTAAAGAAAAGACTGTGGAAAGGAAAAAAAAATAATACGGCATACATTGAGAGTCTCACTAGAGTAGGTCTGCAGTACTCACTCACTTCAGTTTCATACTTTTCCTTTGCATATTGTTATCAAATACAGCCTAGTGCCGGTATTACCAAAGGTCTTCTACATCTGGTTAAGTTTAATTAGTCTCTGAACTAAGTTTTTCATTCAGGGTCAACCCATTTTTTAATCACTGAGGATTTTGAGTTTTCCAGATGTATGTTTGGGTTTGTTTTTTGGTTAGTCACTGGAGTAATATTTAATCATTTCTTTCTCTTTCAGGTTAAAAATATGATAAATAATAATAATAATAATATTAAACTGCATGTAAGAAATGCCAGCTGAAGGGTAATGATTTGCCCTAGCTCACCTAAGAAAGCAGGCACATAGATCCTGTGGACAGAAGAAGCCTTTTTTGGAAAGCTCAGCTTCGACATAAAGGCAAGAAAAACAGGAACTAGATCGTGCCCATATTGTTCCACTTGTTTATTGATTACTTTTGGAAAAAGAATGTGCCTTTCAGTATGTTAAGGGTTGATACAGGAAAGAAGGAGACAGACTCTTTAGCAGGGTCTGTTGCGATAGAACAAGGGGAAATAGTTGCAGGCTTAAAGAGGGTAGAATTAAGTTAGATTTTATGTAAAAAATCTTTTATAATGAGAGTGGTGAGGCTCTGGAACAGGTTGCCCAGAGATATGGTGGATGCTCTGTCCCTGGGGACTTTCAAGGAGAAAATGGATCAGGCCCTGGGCAACCTCATCTAGCTGTACATGTTCCTGTTCATTGCAGGGCAGTTGGACTAGATAACCATTCACGGTCCCTTCAAACTCTAAAGATTCTATGATTCTATATAGGAGATTATTATATCTTAAAATGGAGAAGTAAATAGATTTCCTGCTATGAAGTTCTTTGCAAGGCCATAGTTTTCTTTCTTGTTATGCTAATAAAAGATATGCTGACATAGATATTCAGACAATATCAAGCTTCTCTACCAGTATTTTGAACAAAACAAATGAGAGTAAACTTGAGTCCAAGAGCCGTAAAGCCATGTTAGATTTATCTTAGTATAGTCTTGGAGAGAGTTTAAAAGCATATAGTACTCAGCTCCTTCTCTGTACCTCCACCTGAAAGTAACATGTACTGAAATCTGTATGAGAATAATGCCTTACATAGTTTAATTTTTGTCTTTCTTTCTCCTATTTTCTCTTGGGAATCCTATCTGTTACATTTTGTCTGCATATTTAGATAGCTTTTTAAAGCTATAATATACAGGTACATATGTTTAAATATAAGACATATGTCTTTAATATAGATAACGTTTCTTAAAACTTAGCTGTGGTAGCTAAATGAAAAGTCAACATAAAATCAAGGCTTTATGAAGTTTTTTTTCCACTTTTGTCTTACAACATAACTTTGTTCACTGTAAGCCTGTGAAGTATACTGAATATTTAGGCGGATATGATATATACAAGGATATGTAGAAAAATCCCCTTGGGATACAATATGTAATTTAAAAACATTTGGCCTGTGTTAGAAATTCTTCTCCAGATTATATTATTTTGAACTTACTGAGAGACGCATATTAACGTAAGCCACTACTGTTCATTGTAAACTCCTGCCTTCCATACTTCCAATCCAAGTGTGAAGAAAAATCACTTATATTAATATCATTTGTAACTACGTGCTCTTTAAACAAGTAACTGAGGTTTTTGTTTTGCACTGACAGCACACTGCCGTAAAATACCATGCTGCTCAGTAGAATAACTAATAAAGATTTTGTGCTCAGTATATTAATTAGCACATGACATTCCTGTTAGTTATTAAATTCCAAATGTCAGACAAATATGTTTTGATAAACTCTTAAATATTTTAGAAGATGAACAAACATTTAGATGTTGCACTATGGGACATGGCTTAGTAGGGAAATGTTGGTGATAGCTAGATGGTTGGACTAGATGATCTTAGAGGTATTTTCCAACCTTTGTGATTCTATGATTCCATGAACTTACCTACCTGAAAGGCTTATAGAAAAAAAAGATAAAACAGTGAGATATTTACTAGAGTTTCTTTTTTGATAGAGGTAAGAATAATATATTTGCTGCCATGTCACTTGTAGCATTAGCTATAATTAAAATAAGTAAATACATTGCTTTTTCTTTGTTGGAAATATTCTCATTTGTTTTATAAATATATTTTCTCACCTAATTACACTAAAAATGCTAAATGTTAACTTGAAAAAAAGTAACACAAAAGTGAGGAAAGGCAGAAAAGTTAATTCTGGCTTCTCCATGTCTCAGTCTGTTAATTAACTGGATAAACTGTGCAACATTATCTGTTAGGAAACACAGTGTATATATATAGAAAAATCTATATATATAGGTATCTAGATCTATATATCTATCTATACTTGCACATATCTATATAACTATATATCTATATATACACATAAGGTTGGCTAAGAAAATAATGCCTCCTATTTCATTACGTCAGAGGGAGATGGTGGTGGTATGGCAGTAGAGGTTGAACTTTGCTGACAATATTTCATTAAACTTAGTTTTTTATGTGACAGATGGTAGCAGAAGGGAAGTCTGACAAAATGGTGTCTGAAACAGGTGTGTCATTGAATTCCTCTAGGTGGAAAAATGGCACCCACTGACATTCAACACTTGGTGAATGTTTACAGAAATCAAACAGTGGTGTAAAACCAACTGAAGTTCTTAAAAACATTCTTTATTAGAATCAAGGTGACTTGGTTAGATTATCATTTGACCAAAATGAGAGAAAAAATAAGACAACACAAAAACACCACCAATAAATAATGCAAATAACACAAATTTTAACTAAATTTAACTAAACATTTTGAAAACAGAACCTACATTTCTGCTTGTTTTCAGTAAGTTTTTAAAATAAGGCATACATTTTAAATTAATGCTATCTGTATTACAAGTCATTCACAGAAATAACCAAATAAGTTTTCATAATAAAATTATTCAGCTGACTCTAAAACTTCATGTAAACATTCTTTGTGTTCTTATAAAAGAAAAAAGAATATTAACAGCCCAGTAAAAACAAAATTTAGTTCAGTCACCAAACTGTGAATGGAACTTGATAATTAAAATTGAATTTATCGAGAACAGATTTTTCCGTCCTATCGTAAATGAATTTAATAACAGCTTCATTTATTATACATAGCATCATGATTTTTAATGAGATTTCTAGTGAATGGAATGAATGGTGAATGACCATGCTGACACTCAAAAAGCAATTTTAAAATGTAATTGTACTTATAAATGGACAATAACAAGGAGATTAAAATTATAATGAGAACAAATGCCAAGGTAATAATTTAATCAAAGGGGAGGAGAGGTTACCTAACTGCTGTTCTACTATAGTAAATTAATACATAACAAATATAATATCTGTCCATACCATCCTTCTGATGACCTCATTGTAGAAGGAGGCAGATGCACACAAAATACACAACAGTGTATTTTGCAACTATAGACTCACAAACAAGAAAATTTCTTACACTCCCTATAACACAGTTTGGAAACAGACACATTCTCACAAAAAATACAAATATAGTCAATTTTTGATCACTGATGACTAGGTTTCTTTTGTGGGACAGTTAAATCAAATATGATGTCATCAGTGAGAAACAGAAAACTGAAGACCTCTGAAGATGGAGGCCACAAAGGACAGAGTTTCAAATAGTTAAACTTTGTTATAGTTCACCTTAGTTCATATGCCCACAGTGTTATACAAGGACTTTTCATGACTCAGAATATTTACTTTGGAAGTTGAAATTATTCCAATGAAAAATAAAGTTGTTTACCTGTGTGGGTAAAAGGAAAAAAAGAAAAAAAGAGAAAGGAAAAACACCAACAAATAAATCAGAGGAATATCACAAAATGTAATTATTTTCACAGTTAACAATTTCCCCCTTTCATATTTAAAATAAATTATCTTACAATATTGTGTTTTGTTTGAATATAAAATTATGTTTGTGAAATCTAAAAATTAACTGGGATGTCTCCTTAAAGTCAGAGTCTTCTGCAGAACATTAGTTTTTTTTTTTTTTAATTCTAGCATTTTCTGCATACTTTGGATTATTTTCTTCTTTTCGGATTATTTTCATAGTTTATTATCTGCATACTTTAGGATTATTTTTTTCATTACTTTCTCTTTGCTTAAAGATAAGTAAATAGAGGTTGTATCTGTAATGAAAATACAAGATTTCATTTGAAATAATTCTTAGAACTGCCTTCATCTTTTTTTTTTTTTTTTTTTTTCATCTATAGTTTGTTTGGAGTTTGAATTTTCAGAAAAGTAATGAACACACACCAAGGAAAAAAATTGTTTTTGACATCTAGTAGTATTTTAATGGACACAGAGTGAATAACAATAGCACCATTTAAAGAACAGAAAAGATCAACAATAGCCTGAGATGAATACAAAATCCTTGCTTGCTTCTCAAAGTAGGGCATTAAATCAACATGGAAAATTAATCTTTTATTTTAAAGAATGTAGAGATCATTTGCTTATTAGTACCCCTACAATTTTAATGCAAGTCTTGACAACAAGATCATGTGTTTCATTGATTAAATAGGAACAATTCATATTCAGGTATCCCATAAAGAAACTTCATAAATTATTCTTTCATTTCAGAAGTTACATATTGCTGAAGAAGCAGAAAATGCTTCTGTATCTGAGAATAACAGAACAGTATAAAAAAAATAACATTTCTGTTGATATACGCAGCTCAAAAATGATATGTCAAAGTTGGAAAAGAGATAAGTGTCCACCTATCACCAATATTTGCCACTAAACCTTGTCCCTTGGTAGAACATCTAAATATTTCTTGAACAGCTGCAGGGATAGTGAGTCAACCACCGCCCTGGGCAGCCTGTTACAGTGCCTAACCACTCTTTCAGACAAGAAATTTTTCCTAGTATCCAACCTGAACCTCCCTTGGCACAACTTGAGGCCATTTCCTCTAAACCTAACACTAGTTACAAGGAAGAAGAGGCTGACCCTTATCTCACCACAACCTCCTTTCAGGTAGTTGTAGAGAGCAAAAATGTCTCCTCTGAGCCTCCTCTTCTCCAGGCTAAACAATCCCAATTCCCTCAGCCGCTTCTCATAAGACTTGTGCTCCAGACTCCTCATCACCTTTGTTGCTCTTCTCTGGATATACTGCAGGGCCTCAATGTCTTTCTCGTAGTGAAGGGCTCAAAACACAGTACTCGAGGTGCAGCTTTACCAGTGCTGAGTACAGAGGGATGATCACTTCCTTGTTCCTGCTGGCAACATTATTTCTGATACAAGCTAGGATGCCTTTGCCCTTCTGTCATGGTTTTATGATTTTTGGTTATTGGTATTCCACATCATAACATCATGTAGTGTATGTACCTGGTTCTCAGAAGAGAAGAAATACTACATTCCCCAGGGGACTTTGTGACCCTGTTACCATTTTCCGGTCAGAGGGAAAGATAAAAACTCGCACATCATGAGACCTGTCCCTCTCTCTTCTTGTCCCATCTCTCATCCCAGCAGCATCTTGCTCCCCAGCTGTCTCACCGTCAGTATTAGAGTAAGGCCTACCTTAACTTTGTACACTCTCTCTCACTGTATTGGATTTATTAGCTTAAATTGTAATTATGTTGTATTAAATTGTGTTATTTTGCATTCCAATATCTTATATAGTAAATTAGTTTGTTTCTCCTCAGATTATTGCCGCTGTTTTGTTTTTTGGCCCATCTCCCTACCCTTTTTCCCTTTTCCTTTTCCCGGGGCGTGGGTCTGTGGGTCCCCCACCCCAATCGTCATGGAACTGCGCCGAACCAGCCCGTAAACCGTTGACACCTTCTTGGCCACCTGGGCACACTGGTGGCTCATGTTCAGCTGAGTGTCGATCAGCACCCCCAGGTCTGTTTTTTCCACAAAGTCCTCCAGCTACTCTGCCACAAGCCTGTAGCACTGCCTCAGGTTGTTGTGGCCAAAGTGCAGGACCTAGCACTTGATCTTGTTGAACTTCATAACACTGACCTCAGCCCAGTGATCCAGCCTGTCCAGATCTGCAGGGCCTTCTTACCCCCTGGTTGATAGATATTTCTTTCCATCTCAGTATTATCTGCAAACTTACTCAATCCCCTCGTCCAGGTCATCAACAAAGATATTGAACTGAACAGGTCCCAGTACAGAGCCCAGGGAATGCTGCTCATGACCAGTCACCATTAGTCTCTGGGCCTTGCACTCCAGCCAGTTCTTTACCCAGCAAAGAGTGTACCTGTCCAAGCCACAGGCTACCAACTTCTCCAGGTGACTACTGTGGGAAACAGTGTTGAGGGCTTTCCTGAAATCTAGGTAGACTGTGTCAACAGCCTTTAATCTTCTTTTTTCCATGTTACTGAATTAAGATTTTCTCTAGCTTATTATTTTAATCAGGAAAAGAAGTTGCTCTTACTTTCAACAAAAACCAGTATCAGCAATTCCAACTGTTATGTAGTATTTGTAATAAATTTTACTGTTTTCTATTTTGCAAAGATTTATTAAGAATATTTTAAAAGCTAAAAACTGAGTACTGAGCAATTTTTCTTCATTATAGCTTTTAATTCTTAGTCATCAACTGAGAATAAAGCTGTGCTGGCACACTACCAGTCACATCTGTCTTGTTAATGAAATTAAACTACAGAAACTTTTCCAATTTTCTTGTTCCATTTCAAAAAAAGAAAAGGAGAACAATAGATGCTCCAAATAACATGAACATAATGTTACCAGAGGAACTGTTTTGACACTGCATTTCAGTTTAATTCTGTTCTATGGAAAATATTCTATGGAACACATTTTTTCTCAAGTGAGAATAGCCTCCATATGACAGACAATAGGCAAAATTTGTCAGTGTTAGAAACCATTGCACGAAGACTATGTTGAAAAATACCATAGCTCTAAGACTTAAGATCTTTCATGTTTCTACAGAAGTAAAAGGTTAATATAGACAAATCTTGATCTATAACTCATTCAAAATGATGAGAAATTTTCCACTGACTTATTTTTTCTTGAATGCAAATACTTTGAAATAAGAGATATAGATTTTTAACTACATAATTATTACGGAATAAAAAAAAAGTTGCCATTATACTTAGTGTAATTGTAGTAACATAGAAAGGACGTCTGTCTTTCAAAGTTAACTTCAAACTTAACATGATTCACATCTGGGAGTCCAGTGTTGTATGCAATGACTGATAGCGTCTTGAGTTGACATTCTTGAGTTAGGTCACTAGGCAGAAATCCCAATGAAAATGAGTAAAAAACACTGTAGATGACCTGAGCATTAAGCAGCAATGGAGTAAGCACTGTAGATGAAGGAGGAGAATATCATTTATGCGTAATAATTATAAGGAAAAACATTAGCATTCCTTATTTCAAATTTTGCTTTACTTACACTATATTTACTTTGCTATTATTTTGGAAGTGTTCTAGTACTAGATTACTTAGTCCGGCAAAAATTACTGCCAGATACACACTTTCCAAACTTACATGAGCAGAACACAAAAATAATCTTAAATATTGGAAATATCTTCTTAATATCAATAAAAATAATACAGAAAGCATTTAATTATAAGCTAATGAATTGCAGTGCTAGGTACCTAACTCAGTGTTATAAACCAAATTATTGTGAGACATAAAAAATTCTTTTTTGGTTTTCATTGTTTCATTTTTTTCTAATATAAATATGCCTCATGAAGTAAAGGGAAAGGGTTAAAATTATACTCCTAACATTTTACCCATTTTCTCTTTCTTTGCAGATCTTAGTATATGGTTGAAAAATATTTCTAGGGAAGAATCCAGATAACAGAAGGCTGAGCAGATGGCCATTTCCAACTTTGTAGTTCCATAAAAAGTAAGGGTTCTCACTGTTGCTGACATCTGAAGTTGATGCAAGTTGCCTGCTTTGACAGACAAAAAAATGTAACAGATAGTCAACCCTATGTTCAAGCAGCTTGGCACTTGGAGACAGCAGTTTGCCCATGTGTTAAAATCAGAAGAAAAATTAAACAGAACCAATATGCCTTCTCAGAAATTTGCCCATGTACTTTCCTTTTTCTATTATCATTATTTTTGCCTTCAGAAATGAATAAAACCAAACAACTATGTTTATTTTTGCAAGAGAAAAAGAAAGATATTCTAACCAAAATCTTCACAGCATATGACACAAAATTGTGGTTCTGAAATAACAGTAAGAGTTCTACAATAAAAAAGTATTCTTAATGTTTCAAGTTACGGTTCTGTTATTTACTAATCGTATAACCATATCCTATGTTGTTTTATAACTGTCATGGTTTTGTGATTTTCGGTTATTGGTATTCCACATCATAACATCATGTAGTGAATGTACCTGGTTCTCAGAAGAGAAGGACTGCTACAGTCCCCACGGTACTTTGCTCCTCTGTTACCATTTTCGAGCCGGAGGGAAAAGATAAAAGCTCACAGTATAAAAACTTGCAGATCACAAGACCTCGTCCCTTTTTCCGCCCGTCTCTCGTCTTGGCAGCACCTCGCTCTCCAGCCGTCTTATCGTCGGTAGTAGAGTAAGGCCTACCTTGATTTTGGGACATTCTCTCTCTCTGTATNGCTTAAATTGTAATTATATTGTATTATAGTGTGTTGTTTTGCATTCTGATATTTTATTTAGTAAATTAGTTTGTTTCTCCTCAGATTGTTGCCACTGTTCTTTGCTCTCAGGGCCATCTCCTTACCCTTTCCCCTTTTCCCTTTTCCCGGGGCGTGGGCCCGTGGGTCTCCCGTCCCCTTTGTCACGGAATCGGGCCTAACACCCGTAAACCGTTGACAATAACCCAGCAGGCAGTAAAGCACCGCATAGCCTTTCACTCACTCTCCCACCTCCTAGTGGGGTTGGGGAGAGGTTCAGGGGGAAAAAAATAGAACTCATGGGATGAGATAAAAACTTTGCTAAGACAGAAGAGAGGGGAAAAAAAAAAAAAGCAATGATAACAATGTGTATCTATACATCCACAACACACAACTGTTTATCACCTACTTGACAATGGCCAGCCAGACTCCTAGCAGCAGTTACTTCTCCTGGCCAACTCCCAACAGTTTTACCATTTTTCACATGATGCCATATGGTAAGGAATATCCCTTTGGCCAGTTAAGGTCAACTGCCCTGTCTCTGTCCCCTCCTAGTACCCCTTGCCTCTCTAGCTCGCAGGACAGTATGAGAATCTGAAAAGTCCTTGTCAGCACCGCTCAGCAACAACTAAAACTTTGGTATGTTATCAACATCACTTTCCTTCTAAAGCCAAAGCATAGCATCACAACAGACACTATAAAGAAAAAATCAACTCTATCCCAGTAGCCAGGACATCCTATTATCAAGAATGTTTCATATATATCTATAATACCTAGTATTTAAGAGTCCATACTGCACTCCTCCCTCTTACAGGTGAGGATTCCATTTTACAGTGGAACTAGGTATTGCACCATCCTAAGCAATCATAACTTGACACAACACACGAACTTAGTTCAGACAATACTATTTTCATCCCTATCTTGCCAAAATAATCAAGGTTTTATTACTGTCACAATGGATACATTACAAGCAGAAACTCTACATTCCCACTGTATAACAATATATCATGGTTTGTGTTTTTTCAAGGGTTTTCCACGTCATAATATCACACAGTGCAATGGGAGTTATAGTTAATGTTCTAGTTCTGTGGATTGTCAATATATTTCATGAGTTCTTGTCTCCTGGTCTCGGAAGAGAAAAACTACAACTCACAGAAGATTTCTTTTCTCCGTTTCCGTTTTCAGCTCTCTTTCTTTGCACCCTGGCTGCTTCACCTACAGCATTAGAGTAAGGACTTCGGTTTCAGAAACTCTCTCATTTTAATTGATTTACTAGCTTCAATTCCAATCATATTGTATTATCTCTCATTCTTCTACTATATTAAATAAACTAAGATTTTTTTTCCCTTAGCTTGTTGCCACCATTTTCCTTCATCCAGGCCCATTTCCCTGCCTCTTCTCCCTTTCGCCCCTCCCTTCTTTCCCCGGGGCTTGCATTCCTGGGTCTCTTCACCCCCCTGTCACAGAAACCAGACTGAACAGTGACACAATATCTTAATATTCTGTGGTTAAGAGAAGAGTAGCCTAAATTCATCAGGTGCTTTAGTGAGTTTGAAATGTGTTTACTGTTAATGTATACTCAGGAAATACTATGGAGCTGATAGCCTCCCTCTCACACAAACTTCACTATAAATTACATTATCATGGGCAAATATACACAAAACTGAAAGACTAGAGAGGTAGCAACATCTATTCATATTCAAGTAGATTTCCAAAGTATTCTGTGTCTGTAGACAACCTTTGTCAGTTCTCAGTCACTTGCACAGTAAAGAAGTGATTTCTGATGTTCAGATGTAACATCTTGTGTTTCAGTCTGTGTCCATTGCCTCTTGACCTGTGTCCAGGCACCACTGAAAAGAGCATAGCTCTGTCTTCTTTGTACCCTCTATTAAGGTAACTGATGGTGCTGCATACTTGATGAAACTCCCCAGGACTTCCAAGACCCAGTTCTCTCTTTTTTGTTTTCCCATAAAAGAAATGATTCAACTACTTCATCATATTCATTGCCACTTGTTGAGCTCTCTACATAATGTTCACATCGCTTTTGTAGTGGAAATCCAGAACTAGACTCAGTGTTCCAAGTTTGACTTCACCAGTGCTGAGTAGAGGAAGGATTATATCCTTCAGCCTACTGGCAACACTTTCTTCCTAATGCAGCCAAGAATACCAGTAGCCTTCTTTGCAAAAATTCACACTGTTGGTTCATGTTCAATTTGGTGTTCAGCAGGTGTCCTTTTCTGGCAAGCTGTTTTCCAGCTGGGTTGCATCCAGCATGTACTGGTGCATGGAGTTTCTCCTCCTCAGGTGCAGGACTTTGCACTTTTCTCTGTAGAACTTCATGATACTCCCATCAGCCCATTTCTCCAGTTTGTCCAGGCCTCTCTGGATTGCAGCATAACTCTCTGGCCAGTTCTCCCACATTTATGCCATTATTGGACTTGTTGATAACACCCTGCACCACTCAGCAAGATCACTAATGAAGATGTTCAAGAGGATTGGACCCAGTATTTTTTCCGTAAGCACACTGCTAGTTAATGGCCTACAAATGGACTTTGCACCACTAAACACCACCATCTGGTTTCCACCCAGTCAAATAGTTTTAAACCTTTCTCATTGTCTACTCATCCAGATGACACATCTACAATTTGTCTATCAGGATCTTATGAGGGAGAAGAGTCAAAGGCCCTAATGAAGTTCAGGTGGACAATATCCACTGTTCTCTCCTTGATGCATTAGTATGGCCATTTCATCTTAGAAGTTGGTCAGTCATAACTTCTCGATGCATTTTGATGACCAAGGAGGTGATCCTCTATCAAATTTCTTGGGCTCCTCTTCCTTCTAGGATTTTATCCCATTGAATTCTTCCAAGCAGATCCTTGAAGAGGCAAAAGTCATGTCTTCTGAATTCCTGTGCACCTCAGAAGATGTTGTCTTTAGGTAATTCTATTTACATATAATTATAGATTATTTATATATTCTACGTAATGTATTTAAAATATATAAAATGTCTTATGTCATAACACAATAACATTAGTGGAGACCAAATTCTGAGTTGCATTTGCAGTCATATATTGTAAAAATTGTTTTGGCTTTTAGTAATTAAAACTCACAAATGTTTAAAATTTCAAGTTTATCCGGTCTGTTTCTTAGAGATTTCTTAACTAAGAATAGATAAGAAAAATATTTACTTTGAAAAAAATAGAAGTACGATGTATGTGCAATTATGACACCTCTGAACTGCTTTTGCAATAGTTGCACATATCTAATATTGTTTTAGTATACTATTCTAGGATGGACATGTCTAGAGCACTTTTTCTTTAGTGCATAATGCCACTAGACACACGGATAAAAAGTTAACAAAGATGGATAAATCGGCATACCTAGAAGCTATGCGACATGGTTGTAGACTGAAGAAATCAGTGACATATGGGAGTAAAATTGATGAATATGTTTCTAGCCATATGTTTCTGCAATCCCACTCAATGAGCCAAATTCAAAATAACTGTTATTGGTGCAACTGACATTGATTTACAAGTATGCATTGATGGCACACTGAAGGATAGGTAAGGAGAATGAGTAGACTGAGATTTTCAGACTCACAGAGTCATAGAATTATAGAATATACAGAGCTGAAAAGGACTCATGAGGTTGCCTTGTGTGGAGCCAACTCCTGTCTCCACACAGTGCAACCTAAGAGTTAAATCTTGTTCAAATGCTTCTTGAACACCAACAGACTTTAGGTTGTCCTCTTCTCTAAGTTAAAAAAAAGCAAAAGATCTCCTCATCCACTCCTCATGGGGGAGGCAGTCATGCCCTTGAATCCTTTCACCATTTTTGTTGACCTCATTTGGACACATTCTAGTAGTTTTAAATCCTTCTTATCTTGTGGATCCCCAGACTGCATACAGTATTCGAGATGAGACAGCACCAATACCAGAGGGCAAGTGCTTCTTTTGACCTATGATCTATAGTATGTTTAAGGCACCCTCGGTTATTGCTGGGCCTTTAGAGAACCAGGGGACAATGTTGACTCATATAGATCTTACTATCAACCATAACCTCCAGATTCCTATATGTGTGCCTGCACTCCAACCATTTATCCCCCAGTCTATATGTACAACCAGGATAGGTGCAGAATTGAGCACTTGCTCTTGTTAAATTTCATACGGTTGATGATTTTTCTCATTCCAGTCTATCAAGATCTCTATGTAAAGCCTTTCTACACTGAAGAAAATCAGTGACTCCTCCTAATTTAGTATCATAAACTTAGTATGCACTCAACTCCTCAATTTATAACAGCTCTGAAGACAACTGGCTCTCTAAAACTGAGCCCTGGGGAACACCCTTGCTGACTGGACACCAGTCTAATATTATACCATTTACTACAATGCTTTGAACCTAACTCTCCAGCCAATTGTTCAGCCATTATGTTGTGTAAATGTGTAGCTATACATTGGACTATTTGTCCAGAAGGGTATTGTGAGAGACAGTATGAAAATCTTTAGTAAAATAGAAAAAGAAGTCACATTTGCTACTCACTCTTTTTTTTCACTAGGAGGGTAATTTGTCTTAAAAGAAGACTGTTAGTAAGTTAAGAAACCATACTGGGTTTGAACAATTACTACACTGTTTTTCAAGTGTTAGTCAGTAATTTCCAGAATAACCTACTCCATAGTTACACCAGGCATCAAATTGAGACTGACAGGTCTATAACTACCAGAGTCCTCTCACTTGCCTTTATTGAAAACCAGAATAATATTAGCAGGCTTCAAGTCAACTGTAGCCTCTCAACTTCCCTAAGATCATTGATAAATAACTGTGAGAAGCCTTCAGCCAGCTTTTTCAGCAACCTACAATGAATGCTGTCAAGTCTTATAGACTTATGCCAATTCATCTGCAGCAGCAAATACCATATACATTCAATATCAACAGGGAGCTCCTCCAATCCAGTACTCCAGGGGTTCCAGGGACCATCACTTGTGTTAAAAATGAAGGCAAAAAAGGCAGCAAATGCCTCTGCTTTACTTTCATCCCTGTTTGTAAGGTTGTGAAGCTCATCAAGTAATGGACTAATATTTTCTTTTGTCCTCCTTTCACTGCTAATATCTTTCTTAAAAAATCCTTTTTAGTTATTCACCATAGTATTGTGCAACTTCAACTCCAATAGAGATTTGGCTGTCTGAATTCTCTCTCTATAAAGGCAAACAACATCTCTATAGCCCTCCTGTGTATCCTGAATTTTCTTCCAAAGTCTGTACACTTTATTTTTTCCACCTAAGTTTGGGTTCAACTAAGATAAGTCAGCCTTTTTTCCCCCCAGATTTGACTTCTGACACATAGGAATTTCCAGCATCTGTACTCTTAAAAAATGTGTCTTAAAAAGCAGCCAGCATTTGTGTACTTGAAAGTAGATAGCCAGGGGATTTTACTACCTAGGTCCTTAAGTCTTTTGCGGCTTTTCCAAAATTCAGGATAGTAGCTCTACCAGCAGTTTGTCTACATCACCAAAGATTTTACACTCAATCATTTTATGATTTCTATGATCAACACAGACACCAATTTTAATTTCACCCACAAGACCATCTCAATCACCCAAAAAAAAAAAAAAAAAAAAGAGGACACCTTTACTCCTTTACTAGTTTTCTCCCTTAGTAGTTACATCAAAAAGTTATTTTCAGCATGCTTCAGGAACTTACTAGACCTGTTTGTGTCTGTGGTATGACATTCCATGCCATATGACACCATGCACAACAATCAAGCTCAGGAAAAGGAGAGGGAAACAGAGATGTTTGTAGTGATGGTATTTGTCTTTCCAAGTAACTTTTTCATGTGCTGAGATCCTGAATTCCAGAATGTAGCTAAACATCTGCATGATAATAGGAAATAGTGAAAAAAATATTCTTTTTAATTGTGCACACAGCTTTGCTTCACTTGTTGAACTGTCTTTACCTCAACTGAAGAGTCAGTTTTTTGCTCTTCCAATTAATTTCGCCATACCACTAGGTAGAGTGAGCATGTGGCTGGGATGGGACTTGGCTTCTTCCTTGTGTAAACTCACTACAGCCATTTAGAAGAGATTAATCTAAATACGACATTTTACACATCTTTGTACAACTGTTTAGCAATAACTGTAACACAGATTCTGTCACAATGGTTGGCAAATAATATCACTCACTATCTCAAGATTTTCATATTCTATGTTTCCTTATGTAATTATATAATACAGTTCACTAAGAAATAAAATGTAGACCAAAAAGATCAGGACAAAAAGATAAATCTAAGAAAGTTTTATGTGTTAAAATTATTGTCAACAGTTTATGGGCTGGTTCAGCCCGGTTCTGTGACTAATGGGGCAGGGGGACACATGGACCCACGCCCTGGGAAATGGGAAAGGGGAAAAGGGGAAAGAGGGTAGGCAAATGGGCCTAAAAACAAAACTTTTGCTATCACCCTTCCCCCCAAAGAGGTCTCATCCTCTTGGCTTGTTTAATTGTGGCGCATGTTTCACAGTCATGAATAACCTGTGCATAGTTAAGTTAAACCCTCGGTCTCTAGCCCACTTATATGTTGTATCTCTTCCTTAATGACCCGAGGTCTCATGAGCCCACCGAGCTAGAAATAATTCACCTTTGTGTTGCCAGTCCAAGTCCATTTGAGCCACCTCAATTTTGGCAGCTCGATCTACCTGTTTGTTATTTTATTGTTCTTCAGTAGCCTGACTCTTGGGCACATGAGATCTTCTGATTAATTTGACGTGGACTTTGTATTATTATTTTTCTGTGAGGATGTGATTTGCAGGGTATGGATAGGAATCAGAAAAGAAAGAGATGCAAGATTAAAAAAGTGTTGTAACCTACAAAATGGAGATAGAATAGAACATGTTATAATGTAGTTTATTTCCGTATTCAAGATTATGTTCTGTCTGCCTGATATTAAAAATACTGCTTCTCCTTTAAGATTCTATATCTGTATTTACAAGATGAATAAAATATATATATATATATTTAATTATTGTAACTTAGGGAAGACCTTAGTTCTTTTAGAAAGAAGTGATTGATGTTACCTTTTTTTTTTCTTCTCTACTAAGCAAGAAAACCATTTGAGTATAAAGGAAATAACCTCACAGTCCAGTTAAGCACCTAATTAGACATTACTATCACCTTTTATTTTCTTTGATTTTATGGATTTCAGCCCAGAAAGTTGAATATCAGCAACAGGAAACTAATCCCAAAGAATCCAACAGGTCACAAAAACATATGTGATGCTTAAACACATAGTGTCAAACTTGAAGCATCAAAGTAGCTAGATTCATTATTTTCACACAGAGCAAGGTCTTGCATGACCTTGATTCCAAAAACTAATAGATAAATAAATTTCATTAATATTACAACTCATTTTAACCTTTAAAATTGTTTGTGATTTACAGTTTTCAACATTTTCCTTTTGGTGAGAGTTTCTTTTTCAGAATGTTACAGAAGATAACTGCATTCAAAGATTCAAACATATTATAATTTTATATTCATGTTAAGGAATTGAATAATTGTTCAAGAAACAAGAAATTGTCTTCCAGAAATGTTTAGTTATTGGACAGTGAATTAGAGTATTTGCAATAACATGGATTTTCTCTTTATGTAGATAGAAATCAATTGTGAAATAATAGATCTAAATGCAATGTAGCTCTTGTCAATAGTAGATGTCTAGAGATATCTTACTATAAGCAAAATCTATGTTGGCTTACTTTTCCATTGCTAATCAAAGAAAATAAATATATCCGACACATCAAATTTCAACACATAAGTAAAAATATACCTGACAAATATGCTGTTGAAATATTCTGATTATTTCCTGTTAATGTTTCCTGTAAATTTGATTGAATTCAGGATGAAAATTTGTTTACTTTAACAAAGAAGGTTTCTACTGGTACCGTGACCTTCATATGGATCATTGTTTTCTTAAAGAATTCCAGTAACTAGCTGTAAGAATAAATACCAGCATCAAAAACTTCATTTGAAAATTATTTGATAAGTGTTTTTTTTTTTTTGTCATTTTCAAGTATGCTCCTGAAGTTTCATGCCAAACATTCTACTCTTTTATCTTTGTTCAAGGCCTAATTCACAATTAACAAGACCAGTAAGAGATTGATTTTCAAGTAAATCCCCCCTAGAAATGAGACTGTGTGATTGAAATGTTCTCCTGATGAAGTAATTTCAGCATTCTGTTTGTATCAAATATTGGCTTTACAATTTGTGATAAAAAGGATATTTTAAAATAAAGGTATTTAAAATATTTCCATAAAAAATCTGTGAGCCATAGAGCTTTACATTACTAAGGTACATTGGCTTCCATTACTGTCTTTATTGCATTCTCAGTTGTTTGTTGACTTTGCTTTTTGTTGTTGTTTGTCTGTTTTTCAAAACAACAAATGAAAAACAATTATAAGTAATCTTTTAGCTATTTCAAAGTTATCAAAATACATTTTGTACTAACCTAACTTCAGTATTTCCCCTGATATGTTACAGTAATATTCCCCCTGATATTTTGTACGATGACTATTTTTTGAAATGTTAAAACTTTGCACTGACATCTGAAGTGGAATCAAATGAGGATAAAATGAGAAGGAAAAATCAAAAGATATTTCAAAGTGTTTATCAAATTTATCAAACAATATTTCTTCAAGGAATACATTAAATTCTGTTACTCCTGCACTTTGGTTAATTTTAACATAATAAGAATTTGTTTGTTTTTCTTAAAATAATTATATATCTTCTCCATCTTATTTAACTACATTTTAATTTTATTAACATTTTTTAACACTGATATAATTGGAAAATAGACTTTTTTTTTTTTAAACAGTGACTTCCATTGTGAAGCTTACCTTTTTGACTGACATGCTAAGTTCCTAAACCATTCTGAATTCTACTATAGATCTACCCAAACATTTCTGAATCTGTAGTCTGAAATTCAAATCAAGATGTTGCATTTCTTAGCAGTATCATGTTCCTTAAGATAACCAGAAATGATTTCTATTCTGTAAATGGCTACATTTAAATTCTGAAAGTTTTCAAATTACAATGGATCTAGTATATATAGTTTCAAATCTCTGTTTTTATCATAGAACACATGATTCTAGTAAGAATAGCTACAGATTCTGCAAAATTGGCTCTGTTTTTTCAAGATCAACTGCAGCTTCTACAGCCTCGCTAAATTACTGGTCATCTAAATAGAAATAAATAATGTGAGGTCAAGAGAACTCAGAAATGCAAAACTTTAGCTACAGAATTGAAGCAATTAATCAGGAATGTATATGGCTATTGTTCTTACTATATTCTTCCAGAGAGATTTAAAAAAGGAAAGGAAAAAAGGGACATAATACAAAGAATTAATGTGATTTCACTTTTGGAAAATATAAACTGTTCCAGTTTAACAGTGGTGAATTATAGTCTGTCATGTTGGGGGCACCATAATTAACGCTAGAGAAAATGCATTGGATCCTGTTGTTCTTTCACTGGATGCTTAGTCAATATGCATATAGGCAATGTGTGTTTAATTGTAAGTCTTGTTTATGTGCTTGCTTAGGAACCGTAGTATTATTAATAAGGTAAAAATATATCAGAGTGTATTGGGCAAATGATTGTTCAAAGCCAAGCTCTTGTTTCAGAATGTTTGCTATCAAGGACTGATAGATTTGTGCTATGAGCAAGACTAGTGTGCTTAGAACTGGTGAATCTTGCCACAGACAGGAGAATAACTGTCATCCTTTTTTTGCTGAAAGGTACTGAAATTACTGTACATAAAGTCATAAAAAGAAACAACCAAAAAAAAAAAAAAAAAAACCTAACAATTTGATTTAGTATCTTAGAGGAGAAAATACATGGTAAGAAAAATAGAAAAAGAGGGCAGAATGATTTTTATAGTAAAATATAAACACGTAGAGATTTAGTTTATAGCACACCGAAGCAGAAAATATGTTGTATGTTGACTATTCAAAATGCCTGAAAGAAATAATGAAAGTGCTAATTGTGTAAACTCCTAACAGTTATTAGTTTGTTCAATAATTTCTTAAACAATGGAAAAATATGTAGTGCTTGCAAAATTTGGAATCATCCTGATTTGGCAGCCAAATGATAGATTTTTCAACATTTTATGTAGTACCTTCTCTAGACTTCAGTTAACCATGATTTATATAACTAGAACAATGAAAGTCTGATGGAAAAAATGCCTTGTACTTGCAATTATATTAGTATGTTTTATTTCATTTCAAAGATAAAACTAATGTATGTATCTCCTGAAATCAGAAGAAATAAAACTATTTGGTATTGATTACTGTACTACAAGATGATAGTAATCATTTTTATGTTTTGATGCTTTGGCAGTTCACAAACTTTGAGATAGTAAAGCATTTAATTAATGTAAGTTGATCACAACCATCAGAAAAATTTTATTGCCAGAATTATTGCATTCAAAATCATATGCATATTTCTATGATTTTATGAAGAAAATAGTGAGTCATTTAAGAAAAATAATATATAAAAACATATTTTTTTACAACTTTCTAAGGTTTAGGAGATTTGAGATGAATATTATGATTTACTGAAGTTTTTAGTGTTGATCATTCCAGAAAAAAAACTTAACTTCATTCTTTAAATTGTCATTAATGGGACTTTGTTTTATAAAGAGGTGACAGAAAAGAGAAACATGATGGTCCAATAGTGAATTTCGAAATTTGAACAGTGAAATATTTATTGTATTAAATAGGGAGACAATGAATAGTTACTTTGTTTTTGTGGTTCACAGAATTTTTCTCTTGTTTCTAAGATGAAGTGATAATAGACAAATTAAACACAGCAGAAACAGAAGTTTTTAAGAGAAATTTAGAGGCTGATATGTGAAATACTAATGACAGTCAGACACCAATCTATCCTAACAAAAATTGGAGATGCTGGTAAAAAATATTTAAACCTTGTTAAGCTGGAGCTTTAAAGATTGAAATGTAAGCCTGCAAAAAATGAAAAATTCTAATGTGATTTTTGGTTATCAGATGTTAATTTTTGGATATTTAAACTGATGTATTGTGAAGGCTTGAGTTTCAGAAAGCAAGTATTACTGAGAATCTGGAAAATACAAGGCCTTTTGATTGTGTCTCCATAACTGAGGCATCAAAAGGCAACATGCAATTTGATAATTGAGGTCATAGGACATTTTGAAATGTTTTTAATTTAAAACATAGTTCGTTATTCTGATGATAGTGGTTACAGTTGGTAAGATTTAAAAAAAAATTGTTTTCCATGTTTTTGCTCACGTTTAAAATATTACAATATTCCATATAAAAGAAAAAATATCATTCAGTAATTATGATAGATGCAGAAAGCTGGTATCTTGCTTGTGAAAATGTTAAAATAAAATTTGAAATAATTTAAAATGCTTATAAGAAATAAGTGTGTGACATGGTTTTATGATTTTTGGGTTTTGGTATTCCACATCATAACATCATGTAGTGCACTGGGAGTTAAAGAGTTGATGCTCCAGTTCCATGGATCTTGGATAGTTCTGGGTACCTGGTTCTCAGGTAGAAGAACTACACCTCCCAGAGGACTGCTCGCTGTTCTGTTACTGTTTTCCATTCAGAAGGAAAGATAAAAACTGTTTGCATATCATGAGATATACCCTTTTTGCTCTTGCTCTTCCCCTTCTGCTCGGTCAGTATCTCTCTCACTAGCCATCTGGCTGCCAGCATTAGAGTAAGGCCTTTTGGTTTTTGGACACTCTCTCTGCCATGGTTTTATGATTTTCAGTTATTGGTATTCCACATTATAACATCATGTAGTGAATGTACCTGGTTCCCAGAAGAGAAGTACTACTACATTCCCCAAGGTACTTTGCTCCTCTGGTACCATTTCCGGCCAGAGGGAAAAGATAAAAACTTGCAGATCACGAGACGTCACCCCTTTTTCTGCCCGTCTCTCATCTTGGCAGCACCTCGCTCTCCAGCTGTCTTATCGTCGGTAGAAGAGTAAGGCCTACCTTGATTTTGGGTCATTCTTTCTCTCTGTATTGGATTTATCAGCTTAAATTGTAATTATATTGTATTATAGTGTGTTGTTTTGCATTCCGATATTTTATTTAGTAAATTAGTTTGTTTCTCCTCAGATTGTTGCCGCTGTTTTTTGCTCTCAGGGCCATCTCCTTACCCTTTTTCCCTTTTCCTTTTTCCCAGGGTATGGGCCCGTGAGTCCCCCGTCCCCTTCGTCATGGAACCGGGCCAAACACCCATAAACCGTTGACACCATGAGAGTTTTTTTCTCTAAAGAATATTCGAATTATTTTAAAACAAATTCTAAGGTCAAAGGACTCCAGCCTTGTAATTCATTTACTCTTCAAAGCAGTCCTCCTATAGTCATATAGAAGAACAAGTTTAGACTGGTAAAAAATAATAGAACCATTCTAGTACAGTTGGAGATGTGTGAAATATATGCATGTAGGAAAGAAGGGAATTCAATAAGCAGCTTGATGCAGTGATCAGATTTATTTTGCCTGAATGCATTAATGCCCAGAGAAGAGTCAGTGGGGAAAAAAAAGTACATGTTGCTCCGAAAGTAATGCCTCCTATTTATCTCCATGAAAACTACATGAGATAGATAGAAAGAGTAAAATAACATTATTTGATAAAGCAAATTCTCACCTACAAAACACTTTTTCAACATAGTCACCACCATCAACTATGAATTTTCACCAGCAATGTACAAGATCCTGCATGCTGCGCTTGTAAAAATCTGCACAATCATCCAGGATGTAGCTTGTCTTTCATACTGCTGTTGCCACTGATGAAACGTGCTATCCGCTGCCTCACTGTGCCCACATCCACTATTTGTTCTCCATAAACATTCAGCAAGAGTCAACGAATGTCAGTGGGTGCCATTTTTTTCTGCATGGAGGAATTCAGTGATACACGTCTGCTTCATATCCACTTCCATGTCAGATGGCATTCTGTCAGATTGCCCCTCTGCTGCCATTTGTTGCACAGCAGTAAAATACAATAGAATATTTGAAGGAAGGTTCAACTTCAACTGTCATACCACCAACATCTGACTTTGATATCATGTGTAAGCATAATAAAATATGGGACATTACTTTAGGAGCAGCCCTTATAACATCATATCAACATTAAGAAGCTAAAAGACATAATTTTCTCTTCAAAGAAGCCGTAGAATTTATACATTTATAAATAAAGACAGTGATGTTATTGAGAAAAAAAAAAAAAAACATGGAGTGAGAATGATAAATAAAGCTAAGCAATTCCACAGTTGTCCATAGTAAGTCCTATCATAACAGATTTTATCAAATGAAAGGCAGTTGGGAAAGTCAAATCTGTTCTGTCTACTCCAGTTGTCTCTTATGTGAAAATACAGAATGGTTAAATACTCAGAACATTCATTAGATGAAATTTAAAAGGTGACACTGTCCAGAGAATAATCTGGGAGTAAGAAGATATGTATTCTTTTTTCCCTTCTGCTTACAAAAAGTAAATGTAATTTCATGGACACACAAGGTGATTGCTTGTGGATCTGATGTAAGGTGACAGTGCTGTGATGGGTTTGCAGAACATTTGGCTGTCACAGAACTGTCAGTGGCAGACATCTGTCTCCTGTACCAGCCAGTCTGGTGAACTCATGTTTTTTCACGGTTACAATTTGAAATGTGATGTGTCTGTAAGAATATCAGATTTTCAAAGACTACAGTACAAATGCTACTGTCTAGCAATACCATTCAACTTCAATTCTTTAGTAACATCAGCCAGCATTATCTGAGGATAGTGCATAAATATTTTCTTACATAGGAATTACAGTAAGTTCTTGGTGGAAAGTTGCAAGATATCCACATTAATAGCTCCAAATGATTTAGCAACGATCACTATTAAAACAGTGAATATAAATGTGCTGCTAATGGTGGGACACTTAAAGTGAAATAGAGACATAATAAAGGAAGTTCTGACATCACGAATTCATGCAGTAGTAGTCCTAATAAAAATGATCATAATTAATTCAGTTGGTATTTTAATGGATGAAATATGCCTAGTTCTGACTGAGATGCAACAAAATTATTATTAATATCCTTAGTGTTAATGATATACTTTGTTTACATCAGAGAAAATCTAGTATTCTGAAAACTGATAGTTGCAAGAAATCAGATGGTATATCAGGAAATAGCATGAAATGATGTTAAAAAAAAAAATAATAAATATGAAATTTGCCCTCAAATGAAGCTACTCTTTTCTGTCATCTTCTAACTGAAAGATTGCACTCCTTCTCTACACAACATGGCACAGTAAATATAAGTGGGAGAAATTACTGAAAAATATAACATAATTTGTTAGTTTGAATGATAAAAAGGAACCAGATGCATACTAAAGGAATTAATTCAGTACTGAATGGTAATTGACCTCAACATGTTATCATTTTTATTTATTACTGACAGGAAAAGAAGTTGCTTATATTGGTGAGAAAAAAAAAAAGCTCAACAAAATATGACAATTTTTTAAAATAATTCACATAGGATGAGTTTAATTTCATCTAGATCTAAGGGTGATATTAAGTCCTTGAATAAGCTCAAGATATCCCAGTGCAGTCAGTTTGAAAGGCAGATTTATCACACATGAAATCTATACTACCACCTTCTTCTTTTCTCTTTTCTCCTTTCCCCATTCCCTTTTTTTCCTCTTCCCATTTACTCTTTGCTCTTTTCTTTTTTCCTTTTTCTTCCTTTTTTTTTTTAATGCAACATGTGTTCTGAAACAAATTATATTTTCTTTCTGGCATTACATGCTGGTATATATAATTCTAATAAAATATTATGTCACAAGGAAATCAATCCTGCTTTCAAAATGCAGATCTGTACGTTCCTATACAGATGATCTTATCTGAAGTTACCAGAAGACTATAGCAGGGATTTGAGCTTAGTTTTGTATCTATGTATTTGCTTTTTAATTTTGTAATATCTGAGCTCAGAAGGAAATATTAATATCTTTTTTTTTCTTTTTTTTTTTTTTTTTG